>NW_006408908.1:193472-200555 GCF_000296735.1 Chrysochloris asiatica
CTGTGGAGTCAGTTCCAACTTATAGTGACCCTACATAGGGTTTCCAAGAAGTGGCTGGTCAGTTTAAACTGCTGACCTGACGGTTCAAACTGACTTCGTAGTCCAGCACATTAACACACAACACCACATCAGGACTCCATAGCTTTATGAGGTAGATACTATTATGTTTATTTTAAAAGAGGAATAAACTGAAGTGCAGAAGTTAGTTAATTTGCTCAAGATTACAGAACCAGTAAAGTGGTAACCTGGGGGATTCTAAAGAAAGCCAGTGTTCTTTCTACGAGACATATCTGCTTCTCAAACACAAGCACATTCTTGTAGCCTGCGTCTGAGCAGACCTCTCAAATGTCTCTCAACGGTTGGCTTGTGGGCCTTCAGTATCTCTAACTGCTCAATTGTTATTTCACTTGAGTAATAATCTTGAGTTGCTTATCTGTCCCTGAGGTATCCAGAACATTCTGGAACCCTTTCACAGGCCTTCTTATTTGATGACTAAAGCCCACTCCCATGCAGTCGATTCTGGCTCATAATGACTGTATAGGACAGAGGGGAACTACCCTACAGACTGTAATCTTTAAGGAGAGTCCTGATGTGGCATAGTAGAATAAGCTTTGGACTACTAACTGCAAGGTTGGAAGTTCAAATCCAGCAACTGCTTTTTGGAAACCCAATACAGTGCTGCTATTAGTCGAAACCTACTCAAAGGCACTTAAAAACAACAATCTTTATGGGAACAGACTTCTTGCTACATTGTTCCCCTGGGAAATGGCTGGTAGATTTGAACTACCAACCTTTGGGTTAGCAGTCAAGTGCTTAACTACTACACCACCAGCCTCCTCTTACTTGACAAGGACCTCAAAATGTGGTTATTAGTACCACTGTTTAAATGCTTACGCCAAATCCTTTCTTCTGAAATGATCTATTAAATTTATATACACGTTATTAATCAAAAGAGTCTACCCTTTTCCCTCTCCACTGTACACATTTTAATCCATCTGTAACAAAGGTGGAAAAGAAGGAACATAAAGCCATGCTGCAGGTTTCCCACCCTTAGTAACAACGGACCCTCCTAAGCTCACTGTCTCACAAACACCAACAAGACCAGGACGATTATTACACATGGAGAACTACGGTCATTGAGAGCATAGCTAAACTGCCAGAACCACACAGTTAGTAAAGGTTGGAATCACAGTAGGCCTGGCGTAGGGGTCAAGCTACTTGTCCAAAGCCATGGTGAACTTCACACCCTGGCAGTCCAGGCTGATCCCCAGCTCTCCCACTATATTGACTCAAAGCCTAACAGCAGTCACAGTGCTAATGTAAAGAATTTAAGGTCATCCATGATGTTCTGCCATTCTTTCATGTCACTTTTAATTGGTTTATCATGATAAGCACTGGATTGCAACTACAAGTCCCACCGTTGGAACCCGCCAGCCTCTCTGCAGGAGAAAGATGAGGCTTTCTACTCCCATGATGATTTAAAACCTCAGACACCCTCTACAGGGTAGCTGTGAGTCGGAGCCAACTCAATGGCACTTGACAACAACAATAACTAAATCTAGAGCTTAGCTTGGGGAAAGAGTTCATTGATTTTGCTCAATGAAGTCAACATTTAGCATTTCCCAAGTTGGTTTTTGAATAGTAAACAAGACATTTTTCTTCAAATCCAGCTTCCTGCTCAGCAGGCAGTAATGGAGGTGAACCCAATAACAAGGTCAACCAGCTGTCACCATCAGGTACAGAAGAAATGCTCTGAATATGAGATTGCTGTTTGTGGTAAGCAGAAAGGTTTCTGATTACATTCTAGTCCAGCAATGAGAAAAGTCTTCCCTGAGACACATTCCCACAGACTTCTCAGAGCCCTCTAAACTCTGCCCTTCCACCCAGTTAGAGGAAGCAGGGCAAGGTCTTAGCAGTACTAGTTTGCGTTGCCTCTCGATAACTGAGCTCCATTAGTGGTGCTGATTTGAAGCACATTGATTGACAAAGGCCCCAGAGCTCATAAAAAGTTTCATGGGCACCAGAACCTTAGTGCAAAATACCAGATCCTTTAATATTGATTACTCTGCAAAATCAAAATCAAGAGTAACTCTCATCCTTTCAGGAAATTTTTTGCATCTTGGTAACATAATACAATTTGTGGTAATAGTTATGTGCCATGGAGACAGTTCCGAATCTTGCAGTCCCTGCATAGGATTTCTGAGGTCCTGGTGTGGCGCTGTGGGTTAATGTGCCGGACTGCAAAGCGGTTTGAAACGCAAGGTCGGTGGTTCAAGCTCACCAGCTGCTCCTTGGAAACCCTATACAGGGTCGCTATGGGTCGGAATCGACTCGATGGTACTTAACAACAACAACAACAACTAAAATCTTTACCAGAGCAGATGCATCTTTCTCCTATGGAGCAGCTGATAGTTTCGAACTTCTGACCTTGCAGTTAGCAGCCCAATTGGTTACACTACCAGAGCTCCTTAATGCCACAAAAAATGCATCCAGATTGCTCACTCTCCATCAACTGTCTTACATCCCTTCTACTTAGCATTTTAACACCATTTTTAGAATCTAGGACCCATCTTACTAGGATATTTAAGTGATAAAATTAACCATGTTGTATGCTATGACAAAAATATGCAGTTTTAAGCATTTGAGTGATAGAAACAGTTCATGAAGATAGTCCTTGAGTGTTTCACTATTTCTTCCTGGGAAATTTGTACAACAAACACTTCTTTGGAAGATTAAATATCATTTCACTCTCTAAGTGAGGACTGGAGCCTCAGGAAGAATACATCATGGGCTTGTATTTTAAAGACAAACATGTACAACTAGCAAAAAGCTTTCGTATGGACCTTTTGTAAGAATTCAGCCTATACTGCAAACTAGCTGTTGCTGTTTATTGTCAAGTGCCACCAAGTTGGTTCTGACTCATAGTAACACTGTGTAGAAGCTCCGAGGCTTAACTCTTTACAGGAGCAGTAAGCCTCATTCATCTTTATCCCATGGAGCAACTGGTGGGTTTGAACTGCCAGCCTTGCAGTTAGCCCAAGGCTTATCCTACACTGCCACCAGAGCTCCCAGCAAACTAGTTAAAATTTCTTTAATCTGATAAAATTGCTGAAAATATTCAGACATTAGAAATTATTCAAGAGTAAAAGAATAAGCCATAATCTGAAGTAATATTTAGATCAAATTAACTTTGGGCAAATGTTGAGGTTTAAAATAATAAAAGGTTTTTGTTTTGTTTTTTATTACTGAAGTTCCTACATTATCTACTAATTGCCATGAGAAGACTGGCAAACCAAAGCGTTCTAGAATTATTACTCATAATGCAGAGCTCTCCAGAAAACGAAGAGGTATTTCAAGGGAACCCTGGTGATGATATAGTTAAGTGATCAACTACTAACTGAAAGGTACTAAAGGGACCACAGACTGTCAAAAGAACAAATGAAAATGCGCTGGAAGAAGTACAAGCAGAATGCTCCTTAGTAACCAAGGAGCCAGACTTCATCTCATACTTCAGGAGGGGCTAGTCACTGGAGAAAGACAAAATGCTTCGTAAAGTGGAAAGTCAGTGAATAAGAGGGAGACCCCTAACGAGATGAACTGGTACAGTGGCAGCAGCAATGGGCTCAAGTGTAGCAGCAACGTGAAGATGGTGCAGGACCAGGTGGTGTTTTGGTCTCTTGTACATAGAGTCAGTACGGGCTGGAACCGACTTGACAGCCTCTAACAACAGTAACAGTAACTGAAAGGTTGTTGGTTTAAACCCACCCTGCCGCTCTGCAGGAGAAAGACCTGGAGATCTGTCCCCATAAAGATTACAGCCAAGGAAACAGGACTGGGAAGTTCTACTCTGTCATATGGAGTCCTGGTGTGGCACTATGGGTTAATGCACCAGACTGCAAAGCCATTTGACTGCAAGGTTGGAGGTTCAAGCTCACCAGTTGCTCCTTGGAAACCCTATGTAGTGTTGCTATGGGTCGGAATCAACTCGATGGTACTTAGCAACAACTCTGTCATATGGGGCCACTATGAGCCAGAATTGACTAAATGGCACTTAACAACAACTGAAAAGGAGTCCAAGTGTCCAAAAGGAATTTAAATAATAGTGGTATTGATATTGAGAGAAAGATGTCACATTCTAAGGTAAGTGGCTAGAAAGTTACCAAACATGCCATTCATCCAAGAGGAGCAACCAGCCAGCCAGCCAGAGGCCAATCAGATTACTACCCAGGACAAGCTAAACTTGCAAATATTCAGAAGGGGTTCGTGCTGAGGGAATACAAGGTGGCTAGAGTAAAACAAAAGTATCAAATATTTTAGTTTTATGTGACAACATGCTATGTTTCCAGGTTAGGATTCTTTCATTCATGTAATGAAACAAACAAAAACCCAGCATTACTTTTAGATTACAAGAATCTAATATACAGTGTAACGTAATGAGTGTGATGTCCCACCACCTCTGTTGGTAGAAGCAAGTCACAGGTCCCACCCACACTAAAGAAAAAAAAAAAAAAATCTCAGTTACAGATTTACCATGCAAAGGTCTCTGAACCTTCCCCACCAAGTTGCTTCTAGTGTGGTGTATTGTTGTTGTAGTAGTTGAGTCGATTCCGACTCATTGCGACCCTGTATAGGGTTTCCAAGGAGCAGCTAGTGAGCTTGAATCACCAGCCTTGGGGTTCAAACTGACATTGCAGTGCAGCACATTAACTCGCAACGCCACACCAGGACTCCATAGGACGGGGTAGAACTGACCAATAGAGTTGTTGTTGTTGTTGTTATGTGCCGTGGAGTCGGTTCCGACTCACAGTGACCCTGCACAGGGTTTCCGAGGCTGTAAATCTTTACTGGAGCAGAAAGCCTCATCTTTCTCCCGCGAACAGCTGGTAGTTTCGAACTGCTGACCTTGTGGTTCACAGCCCGATTCGTAACCACTACGCTACCAGAGCTCCTTGACCAATAGAGTAGATACACTTAAAGAGAAGATGTTCAGTAGATGTTTGTTGAATTAATAACATTGGTAGTCTAGTTCTAGTTCTGTCTTTAACTCTCCATGGGACCTTGTGTAAATCCTTTAACTCTCTATGCCTCCATTTACTTTTTTTTTTAAATGTATAAATGAGATTCAAATATCACTTTTTGTCTGACTGACTTAATCTTCCACTGGCACTCACTATTAAAGATTAAACAGTTTCTCCCAAAATATATTGTAAATCCTAGTCTTTGTGGAATTGAGTTGTCTTTGTTATGTTAATGAGGATTAGTGTAGGCATGTTGTGAGTCAATCTCTTCTCAAATATAAAAGACATTAATTAAACATGCAAGTTAGAGAAGCAGAGCTAGGGTAATAATACAGATGCAAGACACATGGAGATCTCCAAGGAATCTAGAAGTCTAAAGAGAGGAGGACTTTCCTCTAGAGGCACAAGACAGCAAAAGCCTCTCTTTCCCTAGAGCTGGCACTCTGAAGTAGGACTTCTAGCCTCCTAAACTTTGAGAACTGGCGTGGTGCTGAGGGTTAATGTGCTGGATTGCAAAGTCAGCTTGAATCACGAGGTCAGTGGTTCAAGCTCACCAGCCACTCCTAGGAAACCCTATACAGGGTGGTTATGCTAGTATAGTGGAAAAAGATGAGGCTTTGTGCTCCAGTAAAGATTTACAGACACACAACCACAACCACCCACCAGATAATTAAGACACCCCACGGCCTATTTCTTACATCATATCTAGTTGTTGTTGTTGTTGTTAAGTGCCACTGAGTTGGTTCCAACTCATAGTAGCAACTGGGGTCTTAAAAGGTCATGACTAGCCATCTGAGGTGCAAATATTGGTCTTCCCCAGTCCAGAGGGAAGAAGAGTGAAGAAAATGAAAGACACAGGGAAGCAATTACGCCAATGGGCCAAGTCAGTTCTAACTCACAGTGCCCCTGTATAGGGTTTTCAAGGAGCAGCTGGTGAACTTGCGGTTCGAACCAACATTGCAGTCAAGCACATTCATCCACAGCACCTAACAGGACTTCTCATATCTTGAGGGACCCTTTAAAACCTAAGTCAAAAAGTCATTTTTCTGGTTGAAACCCTCCACTGGCTTCCCATCCCATGAAAAATAAAAGTCAAAAGTCAAGCAATGGCCGCATTTGGCCTGCTCTCCTGGCCTCACCATACTTGGTACACAAATCCTGCTCTTCTCCCCTGACTCACTTTGTTTCAACATTTGCCTCCTTTTTATTCCTCTATCACGTTAGTGATCCCACTTCAGGGTCTTTGTACAAACTCTATCCTCTGCCTATACCACTATATATACCCTATACCACTCTTCCCAGATATTCACAAGGTTCATCTCCTTCAACTTAGTTCAAATGTCACCTTCTCAATAAAGCCTGCCTTGAACTCTCTTCCCCCTTATCTGGCTTTGTTTGTTCCAATGGTTCTTATCACCTTTTAAAATGCAATGTAATTTCCTGATTTATTATGAAATTGACTTGAAAATACCTGCGGGGCACTGGCCTACATTGGGTCATGTAGACCCAATGCACAATGCAACCAAACACTGCCTGGTCCTGTATCATTCCCATGATGGGTTGCAGATTGGATCTTTGTGATCTAAGGGGTTTTCATTAGCTGATCTTCAGAAGTCGATAATCAGATCTTTTGTCCTAGTCCAGTTTAGTCTGGAAGCTCAGCTGAAATCTGTTCAGTATTATAGCAACATGCAAGCTTCCACCGACACAGCGATGTCTGTACAAAAAACACATAGGCAGAGAATCAAACTTGGGCCTCTTCCACAGAAGGTGGGAATTTTACCACTGAACCACCGATGTTCCCATCCTGGACCTGATACTACTGGTGAGTTTTGCTGGTAGATACTTTATTTGTATAATTTAATCTTCACATAAAACCTACAGGATTTAACATAATCATCTCACAATGAGAAGACTATGCCCTAGAGAGAATAAGTTATTTGTCCAAAGTTACATGGCAGTTGGTCATGTGGTCAAATGAGGTTTCACACTTAGGTTTATCTCCAGAACCCATATCTTCAAGTCCCATAACCTCTTTGAACTTCATTAAAAAAATTTTTTTTTT
>NW_006408908.1:203160-203926 GCF_000296735.1 Chrysochloris asiatica
CACCTTTCCCAATTTTAAAACATTCAGTGTTCCCATGCTCTGTTCGAACAACTGCCTCTTGGTCCAGGTACAAATTTCTCAGAAGTACAATTAAGCAACCTTAATTATTTGAGAGATGGAATAAAAGTTTCCATTTCATAATTTGACCAGACTGTGTTACAATTTGATCAAGTCATACACCTTTTCATGTCAACTTGATGAAATTGATGGACATAAAGTTCCACTTGCTTATTTTTACAAAGGTAAAGGCATAAGGGTGAACTAACCTGCCCAAGAGGTCTGCCTGTCCAGTCCTGGTCTTTTGTTTCAGTCCAAACTTCCAGGCATTTCCTGGTGAGAACTTCCCCATCTCCTGTTCCCACATCCCTCAGAGATTTGGGGCCTGGCTTGGCTTGTTCTTTTGTCCTTTGGTATTTCCTGTCACTGTCAATGGAGGTGGAAAATACCTGCTCTAGCCTTGTTCCACCAGTAATGCCTAGATGAACCAACCGTGGAATACTGACCAAGCAAGGGAGGAGAAGGCATAGACTCAAGTCCACACAGCATGTGACTCTTGAGTACTATTACATTAGAATAACTCTGGGTTTCTATGAAGCTTGGTTCTTTCTTCCTAAAGCTGTACTAACCACAGTCAAGAGAAGTGGCCATTGGATTTCCAAGTAATGTCCAGGTCTTTTAAATATCCAATCTAATGTCATTAAAAAAAAAAAAAAAAAAAGATTTCCAAGTAATGTCCAGGTCTTTTAAATATCCAATCTAATGTCAT
>NW_006408908.1:205326-209522 GCF_000296735.1 Chrysochloris asiatica
AGTGCAGTCCTGGTGTGGCACTATGGGTTAACGAGCCAGACTGCAAAGCCGTTTGAAGTACAAGGTCTGTGGTTCAAGTTCACCAGCTTCTCCTCAGCAACCCTTATACAGGGTCGCTATAGGTTGGAACCGACTCAACGGCACTACACAACAACATCAACAAAGTGCATGCTGTGGACTAATGTGCTGGACTGCAAAGTTGCTTTGAACTGCAAGGTCAGTGGTTCAAACTCACCAGTTGCTTCTCAGAAATCCTATTACTGTGGGCCGGAACAGACTTAACAACAACATCTGAATTAAATTCAAACTTTTTAAACTGAGAGGTGGAATGACTACTTGATTCTATCCTGAAATTGCATTTTTTTTTCAAGTCCGTTTCTTCCTTAAGCTTATCTATCTAGCCAGCCAGCACAAATGGCAGAATCCAATCATCTTTCTATTCAACAGCTGAAGCAGAGTGGCTAACTGGTTTCTAAATCTCACAATTTAGGAGAAAGTAAGTAAAAAGAGTGTGGAGGCAGCATTTGACATTGCCTGACTTCACAAGATGGAAGGAGAATCAAACTCACAAACTTATCAGCCCAAGACCAGTTCCTATGAGGTGGAGGTCAAACATGCCTCCACCCTCCAGTCCTATTTTTGTTTTGTTTTTTAACCAATTTTGACACAAACCATCCCACGCACAGCACTTTTCTACTTCTCAGCTCAATAATTCAGTGCAGCGGCCACTCAGGACTCAAGACACAATACTTATGATTACAGCGTTTATTAGGGACATTAACAGACTTCAGTTCAGGATCAGAAATGTTCAGGGCACAGTTTTATGGTCAGGACCTGTATCTGCAGGCATGCCTCTCTGTCCTTGGCCTTTCTGCCAAATGGTCCCTTGACCTCTGCCCTGTCTAGGCAATGTTACAGAGCTAGCTCTCTTAGACCTGCTGATAAATGCCCAAATAGCACTCCACTGCACTGTAAGCTTCAGTCGGAAGGTGCTCAATTCTAGTTCCACGGGTCAGCAAATGTAGCTCTCCCAATTAAGTGTTGGCGGCACCTGAATCCACAAGTGAGCCTCCTGCTCAAAGGTGCTCTGCTTTACTGGGAAGTCCACTGCTGTGTCTTGCGCTCTGGCTCTTGGCGCTGCTGCTCCTCTAACACCCCTCTCTCATCACATTGTCTCTTGGTTCAAAGCGGTTCGATGCGCAGGGATCTTAGAATTCAAAGATCTAAGTACCACTCTTGGCTCTTTTTTCTTGACGGTAGTGAGATCCCCCATTCCTGCTATTGAGATGGTTCATCCTACACTCAACAGAATGGCAAAACTGACCAATCGCCACGTTAGAGTTACAAGTTTTTACAATCACAATTAACCATGTTAACAATCACTCCCAACATCTCCCCCCCACCCCACCCCCGCATTTTCTTATCTGGAGCCATCAGGAGAAGAGGAAATACAATCAATCTGCATAGTCCCACCCAGTCATTTGGTAGAAGTCACAAAGACTATGGCCAAACGAGCTCTGGTAGCATAGTGGTTACGAATCAGGCTGCAAACCACAAGGTCAGCAGTTTGAAACTACCAGCTGCTCTGCGGGAGAAAGGTGAGGCTTTCTGCTCCCGTAAAGATTTACAGCCTTGGAAACCCAGTTTAGGGTCGCTATGGGTCAGAACCGACTCGACGGCGCTTAACAACAATAACGGAAGAGTCATATCTAATATATCAACCCACAGCATGTCATTTTATGGGGACAATTTAGCAATATTTATTACAATTACAAACAAAAATGCATTTACAGTCAATAAACTTAGCAATTCAACTTCTAGTTAAATACCATAAGAGAAATTGCACCTGAGAGAAATAACTTTTGCCTAAGATTATTCATACATCACTTTTTCCTTAATGTCTAAAGGTTGGAAACAACCTAAATGTCTATCAATATGTTGTTGTTGTGAAGTGCCATTGAGTTGGTTGCGACCCATAGCAACCCTGTATAGGGTTTCCGAGGAGCAGCTGGTCAGCCTGAACCACCGACCTTGCAGTTCAAATGGCTTTGCTGTCTGGCACATTAACCCACAGTGCCACACCAGGACTCCATCTATCAATATAGAACTGGCTTAAGTAAATTATGGGGCACTCTTATACTGCATCCCTAAGAAAGAGTGAACAGACTCAATGTGCTAATAAGACTGATATCAAAGGTAGAAAAAGTAAGGGATTAAGGCGTTTTGGTGTGGCACTCTATGATCAGCCCTGGATTCCTAACCACAAGACTCCAGTTCAAATAGACCAGCTGATCCTCGAGAACTCTGTATGGGTTGCCATGATTTGCAATAGACTCTAAGACACTTAATAACAACAACACCAACAAGCAGACTGTGTATACTATGGAGTCCCAAGTGAAGCTAATAGTTAGTGCTCTTGGGTGATAACTGAAAGACTGGAGAGTCCACTCCGAGGCACCTTCAAAGGTCTGATGATCTACTTGCAAAAAAATCAGCGATTGACAACCCCACGTAGTCCAGACTTAGATACATGTGAGTCAACTTGACAGCAACTGATGTGCATATTACGATATTATTTGAGTACAAAAAGGCAAAAAAAAAAAAGCATTTATTTCTAAACATATAAAATAATTCATAAAGGCATATTAGAAATTGATAATAAATTAACTTAATCCCTGGAATACAGGGGTAGGTGGAATACCTTGAATTTATTTCCTTTTGTACCTTTTGATTTTTATACTGTGTACATTTATTTCATTGGTGAAATTAGAAAATATATAAGCCAAAAATAAAAATGCCCTCTTTTTAATAAAAAAAAAAAATCTTACTGAACTCTATTCTTTATCATTTTTGCTAGATGCTGCTATCTTTTTAAAATGCTGATGTAAATCTGAGCTGGTTTCTCCTCAGTCTTGCTTTCAATGCTTCAACAACAAATTTACACCTTCTCTTCATTTTGCATTTACAATAATAGTAAAAAATCTACTCTGTAACTATTTTGCACATTAATGATATACGAATGGTAGCAATGAATGCCGAGGTGCAAGGTAAGAACAAAGCTGGCTCTCATACTTGAGATTATGTGTCAACTTGGTGGGCCATGATTCTGAGTGGTGTGGCAGTTATGTAATTTGGCAGTTATGTTATAACATAGTCATCTTCCATTTTGTGATCTGATGTTGATGTTGTTATTGTTAGGTGCCATCCAGTCAGTACTGACTCATAGCCACCTTATGCACAGCAGAAAGAAACACTGCCTGATCCTGGGCCAACCTCACTATTGTTGCCATGCTTGAACCCATTGATGCTGTCACTTGGCCAATCCATTTCGCTGGGGTCTTCCTCTTTTTCTCTGACCCACCACCTTACCAAGCATGATATCCTTCTCCAGTGACTGGTCCCTCCTGACAATATGTCTGAAGTATGAGAAACAAAGTTTGACCATCTTGGCCTCCAAGGGCCACTCTGTCTTCACTTCTTCCAACACAGATCTTTTGGTTCTTTTGGCAGCCCATGGCACTTTCAGTATTCTCCTCCAACACCATAACTCAAAAGCATCAGTTCTTCTATGGTCTTCCTACTCACTGTACAGCTTTCACATGCATACAAGGTTATTGAAAATACCATGGCTTGGGTCAGGGGTACCTTAGTCCTCAAGCTGACATCTTTGCTCTTCAACGTTTTAAAAAGGTCTTGTGCTGCAGAGTTGCCTAACATTTGATTTCTTGACTGCTGCTTCAGTGAGTGTTGATAGTTGATCCAAGAAGAATGAAGTCCTGACAACTTCAATCTTTTCACCATTGATAAGAATGTTATTTATTGGTCCAGTGGTGAGGATTTTTGTTTTCTTTACATTGAGATGCAATCCATACCTAAGGCTGTGCTCTTTGATCTTCATCAATAAGTATTTTAAGTCCTCTTCACTTTCAACAAGCAAGGTTGTATAATCTGCATATCTCAGGTTGTTAATGAGTCTTCCTTCAATCCTGATGCCATGTTTTTCTTCATATAACCCAGCTTCTCGTATTATTTGTTCAGCATACAGGTTGAATAAGTATGGTGAAAAAATACAACCTTGTCACACACCTTTCTTAATTTTAGAACATTCAGTGTTCCCATGTTCTGTTTGAACAACTGCCTCTTGGTCCAGGTACAGATTCCTCATGAGCACAATTAAGTGTTCAGGAATACTCATA
>NW_006408908.1:209912-215505 GCF_000296735.1 Chrysochloris asiatica
CATTTGCTTTAGCATCTCTACACTGGAGAGCAAGTTTCAGAGTCTCTTCTGATATCCATTTTGATCTTTTCCTTCTTTCTTGTTTTCTTAATGACATTTTGCTTTCTTCCCATATGATGTTCTTGATATCATCCCACAACTCATCTGGTCTTCGGTCTTTAGTGTTTACTGTATCAATTCTGTTCTTTAGATGATCTGTAAACTCAGGTGGGCTATATTCAAGGTCATGTTTTGGCTCTCGTGGACTTGTTTTCATTTTCTTCAGCTTCAGTCTGAATTTGTGTATGAGCAATTGATGGTCTGTTCCACAATCTGCCCCTGGCCTTGTTTTGACTGATGATATGGAGCTTTTCAATCATCTATTTTCACAGATGTAGTCAATTTGATTTCTGTGTATTCCATCTGGTGAGGTCCATGTGTATAATCGTCTCTTATGCTGTCTAAAGGAGGAATTTGTAATGAACAAATCATTGGTGTTGCAGAATTCTATTATGCAATCTCCAGCATCATTTCTATCACCAAGGTCACATTTTCCAACTACTGATCCTTCCTCTTTGTTCCCAACCTTTGCATTCTGATCACCAGTAATGATCAATACATCTTGATTGCATGTTTGATCAATTTCAGATGGAAGAAGTTGGTAGAATTCTTCTATTTTATCCTCACTGACTTTAGTGGTTGGAGAATAAATTTGAATAATAGTGTTATTAACTGCTCTTCCCTGTAGGTGTATGGATATTATCCTATCACAGACAGTGTTGTACCTCATGACTGATCTGGATATATTCTTTTTGACAATCAATGCAACACCATTCCTCTTCAATTTTCATTCTCGGCATAGTAAGCCATGTGGTTGTCAGATTCAAAATGGTCAATACAAGTCCATTTCAGCTCACTAATGCCTAAGATATCAATGTTTATGCATTCCATTTCATTTTTGACAATTTCCAATATTCCTAGATTCATACTTCATACATTCCATATTGCGATTATTAATGGATGTTTACAGTTTTTCTCTTCATTTTGAGTTGTGCCCCATCAGCAAATGAAGGTCCCGTGGGCTTTACTCCATTCGCGTCATCAAGGTCAACTCTATTTTGAGGAGACAGCTCTTCCCTGATCTGATGTAGGAATCTTCTATTTTCACACAACATTGATTTCCCTTGTCAACCTGGTTATTGTCTGGAACAAAACCATGTTGATAAGTGAGGAAGGTTGTACTTAACTTGGGTCACAGAGTAGAAATTCAGTACTTGTGCTCAGATTTTACTAAATGGATCACTTTTAGACCAAATAGTTTTCCCTTTGGAAGTGAATCTGAAAAATTTTTTAAATCTTTCACTGAGTCATCATAAACTCATGTGCTGATTTGGGTAATCCATAGAATTACAAGTATGCTAAAGCTTAAACGTCACATTGTAGACTTCTGGGTAGGAGGCATTTTTTTTTCAGTGGTAGAATTCTCACCTTCCATAGGGAGAACTGTGTTCGATTACCAGTCAATACACCTTGTGCATAGCCACCATCTATCTGTCAGTGGAGGTTTGTGCGTTGTTCTGACACCGAGCAGGTTTCAGTGGCTATTCCAGACTAAGATGGAGTAGCACGGAAGGGTTAGTGATGTATTTCTGAAAATCAGTCAATGAACACCCTGTAGATCATAGTTGTCTGATGCACAACTAATCCTGGCACAGGACGGGGCAACATTTTTCTTCCATTGCTCATGGAGACTTTGTAGCAACTAACAGCAACAAAACAACTTGGCAAAGGTAATATGTACTTTATCATCCATCATATTACATAAAGCATCGCAATACGTCATCATTTCTTCCATTTACTCTAAGTTCAAATGCAAGTTTCAGAGCCTCTTCTGACATCATGTTATTTGGCTTTTCTTTCTTTTTTGTCTTTTTAATGATCATTTGGTTTCTTCATGTATGACTGTCTTGATGTTATCTCACAACTCATATGCTCTTTGGCCATTAGTGTTCCATATATCAAATCTATTCTTGAAATGGTCTCTACATTCAAGTGTAATGTACTCAAGGTCACACTTTGGCTATCGTGAGTGTGTTTTACTTTTCTTCAGTTTCAACTTAACCTTGCATATCAGTAAATGGTGGTTTGTTGCACAGGTGGCCCCTGGCCTTCTGACTAACGATATTGAGCTTCTCCATGATCTCTTTCCACATATATAGTCAATTTGATTACCATGAATTCCATTTGACAAGGTCCATGTGTATACTTGTTATTTATGTGTTTTCTTTTAAAATGGCATTTCCTATGAATAAGTTATTGGTCTTACAAAATTCTATCACACAATCTCCAGTGTTGTTTCTATCATCAAGGCCATATTTTCCAGCTACTTGATACTTTTTTGTGTCCAACTTTGCCATTCCAGTCATCAATAATTATGAATGCATCTTGAATTATGCTTGATCAATTTCTGACTGCAGAAGATGGTAAAAATCTTCACTTTCTTCATCTTTGGCATTAATGATTGGTGCGTAAATCTGAATAATAATTATTTTAGTTGGTCTTCCTTGTAAATGTCTGGATATTATCCTATCACTGACAGTACTGTATTTCAGGACAACTCTTGAAATGTTCTTCTTGACAAAGACTATTACACCATTTCTCTTTAATTGGACATCCCAGCATAGGAGACCATGTGATTATCTGCTATCACCCAAGAATATATATTGGCTTGACAGAAGATATTTCTACATATGAATTTATATGTGCTGCAAATACATTTATGAATATAGTAGTGCATAGAGGAGGGAAGTTATAAAAGTTTCTTAGCTATAACCAAACACCTTGGGAAAATGAGATGCTGGGTCTGGGTGCTCCATCTTGGGGAACATCAATGTCAATTACCAATGTTCTACTTTGATGAGTAGCAATTTGGGTCTTAAAAGTTTGTGAGCAATGATTGATCTCTCTCTGTCTGATGCAAAGAACAGTGAAAAAAATCAAAGATACATGGAAATGATTAGTCCAAAGAACTAATGGACCACGTGAACCTCAGCGTCCATGACCCTGAGATCCAAAGAACTAGATGGGACCCAGCTACCATTGCTGACTGCTCGGAAAGGGGTCATAGTAGAAAAACCTGGATAGAGTGGCACAAAAATGGAGAACACAACTCAAACTCATACAAAGGACATACTTACTGATCTGATAGGGAATGGTGAAACTCACAAGGCAAAGGCCTTTAGTCACCCATCAAGCCTGAAAAAAATCTCATCCCATGGCTCAACTTTCAGCTAAAAAGTAGATAGGCCTATAAGATGAACAATAGCACCAAGAAAGTTTGTTCCCCTTAGAACAATCCGTCATACACGATCAAAAGGGTAGTATTTGCACAGGAGTCAAGCTCAGAAGGCTGGAAGGGATAGAAAAGAAAAACGTACAGAAATGATAAACATTGTGGGGATTGCAACCAACAGCATTAAACAAAATGTGCACAAATAGGAAACCGTCTTACTCTGTCAAGTTTCACTTAAATCACAATAAAAGGTTGAAAAGAAACCAACAAACAAAACCCCCATATGGCTGTCCAATTCGAAAGTAGCCAATACTAGTTCAGTACAGTTTATTAATACCTAAGATATCTGTCTTAAAAAGTTCCATTTCATTTTTGATAACTTCCAGTTTTCCTAGATTCACACTTCCTAGAGTCCATGTTATGATTTTTAGTGGATACTTGTAGCTGTTTTTTCTCATTTTGAGCCTTGCCACACCAGCAAATGAAGGTTCTGAAAGCTTTATTCGATCCATGCCATTAAGGATGACTCTATTTTGAGGAGGTAGCTCTTCTCCAACAATATTTTGAGTGCCTTCCAACCCGAGGGACTCATCTTCCAGTACCATATTAGACACTGTTTCACTACTAATCATAAGGTTTTCACTGGCAAATTTTTTAGAAGTAGATTGTCAGGTTCATTTTCCTAGTCTGTGTTAGTCTGTAAGCTCTGATAAAATTTATTTACCATGGGTGAACCTGCTGATATTTGAAATACACCGCTTTCATCATCACAGTAACACGCAAGTTGTCACAGTACAACAAACAGATGAGTACTATGCATCAGGTTGTATTCTTTAACCATATTCATTCAATCTGTATGCTGAGCAAATAATCTGAGAATCTGGGTTGTGTGAAGAAGGCAGCATCAGGATTTCAGGAAGGTTCATTTACAACCTGTGATATGCAGATGACAAGACTTTGCTTGCTGAAAAAAAAGAGTGCTTGACACACTGAAGAAAATCAAAGCATACAGCCTTCAGTATGGATTACATTACAACATAAAGAAAATAAATGAACCAACTTGAACAATCCTCACAATTGAACCAATAAACAACATCATGATAAGCAAAGAAAATGTTGAAGTTGTCAAAGAATCTGTTTTATTTCAATCCACAATAAATGCTCATGGAAGCAGCAACATGTCATTTGATATCATTGTCTGAATCGGGCTTGAAGCTCTGAAAGTACTCTATCAATGTGCTGTTGCAGTCATTTTTGAAGCATCATTAGCAAAATTTTACTTGCATTCGATATTAGTGTTATTGTTTGATGATTTCTGCATTCATGGGGTTACTTCTCTTTGGAATGGGCACAAATATGGATCTCTTTCAATCAGTTGGTCAGGTAGCTGATTTCTAATTTTTTTTTCAAGACTTCAATTTGTATTCCATCAATTCTCAGAGCCTTGTTCTTTGCCAATGCCTTTAGTGCAGCTTGAACTTCCTTCAGTACTACTGGTTCTCGATCATATGTTACCTCTTGAAATGACTGAACATCAACAACTTCTTTTTGGTACAGTGACTGTGTAGTTCTTCCATCTTCTTTTGATGCTTTCTGCATCACTTTATATTTTGTCCATTGTTGTTGATGTTAAGTGTTGTCCAGTCTGTTCCAACTCATAATGATCCTGTATAAGGTTTCCAAGGAAGAGCTGGTGGGTGTGAACTATCGGCCATGAGCTTGACAGTGCAGTGCTAACCAGTGTTACTCATGAAATCCCTTAATAGTGCAAGTTCAGGATTGATGATTTTCTTTAGGTCCCTCAGCTTGAGAAATGCTGAGCATGTTGCTCCCTTTTCTAACTCCAATTCTTTGCACATTTTAAAATAATATTAGACTTTGTCTTTTTGAGCTGCCCTTTGAAATTTTCTGTTCAGCTTTTACCTCCTAATTTCTTCCATTTGCTTCAGCGTCTCTACACTGGAGAGCAGGTTTCAGAGTTTTTACTGACATCTATTTTGGTCTTTTCCTTCTTTCCTGTCTTCTTAATGACCTTTTGCTTTCTTCCTGTATGATGCACCAATCTGTTCTTCAGACGATCTCCTAATTCAGGTGGGGTATGTTCAAGGTCATATTCTGGCTTTCCTGGACTTGTTTAAATTTTCTTCAGCTTCAGCCTGAATTTGCATATGAGCAATTGATGGTCTCTTACACAGTCTGCCTTTGGCCTCATTTTGGCTGATGATACAGAGCTTTTCCATCATCTCTTTCCACAGATGTAGTCAATTGGATTTCTGTGTATTCCATCTGGTGAGGTCCATGTTTAATGTTGTTTTTAAAAAA
>NW_006408908.1:215815-219821 GCF_000296735.1 Chrysochloris asiatica
AATAGTATACCATTCCAAATGGCCAATCCCAGTCCATTTGAGCTCACTAATGCCTATGACATCAATGTTTATGCATTTTTTGCCAATTTCCAATTCTCTTAGATTCCATGTTCTGATTATTAATGAATGTTAAAGCTGTTGTTCTTCATTTTGAGTTGTGTCCTGTCAGCAAATGAAGGTCCCGAAGACTTTACTCCATTTGTGTCATCATGGTCAACTCTATTTTCAGAGGCAGCTCTTCCCCAGTGGTATTTTGAGTGCCTTCTAACCCGAGGGGCTCATCTTCTGGCACCAGAATATTGCTGGAAGTGTCATCTCATATACTTTGAACATATGAGAAAGGGCCAGTTCCTGCAGAAGAACATCATGCTTGGTAAGGCAGAAGGTCAGAGAAAAAGGGGAAAACCCTCAGCAGGATGGATTGACACAATGCTTGAAACAATGGACTTAATCATAGCAAAAATTATAATCATGATGCAACACCAGCATTTTGTTGTTGTTGTTGTTATTGTACATATAGTCAGTGTGAGTTAGAAGCAACTCAATGACACCTCACAACAACAATATTGTTATACTAAAACTTGTAAGGCCCTAGGTATTTTATGGAGTGTCAGCTTTGTTTCAGATAATTACTTTGTTTTCTTTAAAAAAAAAAAAAATCTAAGAAGACAAAATATAGAAAATAAATTCAAAAGAAGATATGGCATTTTCATAGGAAGTCTCTTAATTGGTTCATAATTTACTTCTGGATGATTATTTTGTCTTCACATTCATGAAGAAGGCAACAGCAGCGGCATGTGGCCAGTGGGGCACACATGGTATTGAGGTTTTTCCCTTACTTACTTTAAAGATGGAATTTCAAGTGATGCAATGTGGTTAAAAGCAGATGCCATCTTTTCAGGGTGAGAGGAAAGTAATTATTCACCTCTTCTCTCATTAGGGATAAATGTCTCTCACTAATAGTCTAATGTCTTCTCTGTGGGCAGCAGCATCAGTCAGTGGCCTTGAGTCATTATTGGTGAACTGGAGACAATTCTTTGGAAACAAGAAGAATGACTGCCTTCCCTGGAAATAGGAGCTCACTCTTGAAATTCAAAACTTGAGTGCTTTTCAGCTTGTTGCTCCTAAATTTACCTTCAAATCTGATATAGAGCAAAAGAAAAGAGGAGTACCTTTCTCCACCTTGTCTTTAAATATTCATCCAGGGTGTATCTTACTTTATCTGCTTTTGGAGGTTTTCATCCTTCTGTTGTTGTTTTTTTTTTTTTTTTTGCTTCAAAACCACTTGAGCATGTCTCTTGTTTGATGATAGAGATATGAGGTTTCTTGGTTTTGGGAACAAGTTCTACACAATTTTGTTAGCACTGGAGCTTAACAAAGAACTCATAATTTTGATACATAGTGAACATAATGGCTAAACTTTGTGTCATAAAGTGCTCTGTGTGTTTCCTCACCTGATAATTCAGTGCCAATGATACAGCTGATCTAGCTGCCAAGCCAGATACTTGATGAATGGTAGCCCCTCCTACTGTCATCAAGATCAAGAACTTGATCACTTGCCATGTGGCACTATCAGGAATCCTGGTGTGGTGCTATAGGACAAGCACTAAATTGCTGACCTTAAGGTCACCAATTGCTACTTGAAAATCCTACACAGGGTCGCTATGGTGTGACTGTGGGTTAATGCACTGGATTGCAAAGTTGGTTTGAACTCCAAGGTCAGCAGTTCAAGTTCACCAGTCAAGCTCCTCAGAAACCCTATACAGGGTAACCATAGGTTGGAACCAACTTGATGGCATTTAACAACAAAAACAACAACATGGTACTTAACAATAACAACAGCATGTGGCATTAGACGATAAGCACTTAACTGTTAACTGCAAGGTCGGTGGTGCTCATTGGAAACCCTATACAGGGCTGCTGTAAGTCAGAACCAACCTGATAGCACTTAACAACAACAACAATGTACAGCTTGGGAGCATGGTGGCTCTATAGGATAAGCACCGGACTGTTAATCACGAGACTGGAAGTTCAAATCCACCAGTCGTTCCTTGGACACCTAATTGTTGTTAAGAGACAGTGAGTCAGTTCCAACTCACAGTGACCCTGTAAAGGGTTTCTGAGACTGTAACTCTTGCAGAAGCAGAAAGCATCATCTTTCTCCTGCAGAGTGGCTAGTGGGCTCAAACCACTGACCTTGTGGTTCACAGTCCATTGCTTATCGTATAGAGCCACCATGCTCTTGGAAACCCTATACAGGGTCACTATGAGTCAGAACCCACTCGACGGCACTAAACAACAACAGCAATATACAATTTGGGAGCATGGTAGCTCTGTAGGATAAGCACTGGACTGTTAACCACAAGGTCAGCAGTTGGATCCTACTAGTCACTCTGTGTGTGGAAGATGTGGCTTTCTGCTTCTGTAAAGATTTACAGTCTTGGAAGCCCTATACAGGGTCACCCTGAGTTGGAACCAACTTAACAGTACTTAATAACAACAACAATGTACAACTTGAAAAGGATGGTTCTTAAGCAATGCAGTCTCTTCACAATCTTGCTTACACCTTAACCAAAACAAAAGCCCACAATTTCTTCTCCTCTGATTTATGAGAGATTGAGAGGAGCTGAAAGGGGAGAAGTAGCCCTGCAAGAGGTATGTTCCACTGTGCCCTCAAACACTGGTAAGGAAACACTGTTCTTAGACCTAAAGCTAGACATGTACAAGCCCTCTGGTAGTTAAGCACCTGACTGCTAACCAAAAGGTCAGTGGTTAGAGCCCATCAGCTGCTATGCAGAAGAAAGATGTGCAAACCTACTTTTGTAAAGCTTGGTTGGCGGTGGTGGTTATGTGCCATGGAGTCAGTTCAGATTCACAATGACCCCGTATAGGATTTCTGAGGCTGTACATCTTTACAGGGGCAGAAAGCCTCATCTTTCTCCCGCAGAACTGCTGGCAGTTTCGAACTGCTGACCTTGCGGTTAGCAGCCTGACTCATAACCACTATGCTACCAGAGCTCCTTTACATAAAGCTTAGAGCCTTGGAAGCCTTATAGGGCAGTTTTATTCTGTCCTATAAGATGACTCCGAGTCAGAATTGATTCTACAGCAATGGGGACTCAAGTGGAGAGGAAGCAGCTGGTTGTTAGGTTGGATAGACTTTCTAGACTGGGTTGTGAGATCACCAATATAGGAATTTTACAGTGTCATGGACTGGAAAGGCTAAGGAAACACCCAGTCTAAATATTCAGATGCATTAGAAGAAGACAAACCTAGGGTAAAAAACTGATAGCATTTTGGAATTTGAAGTAGACATTGGTCCAAGTTTACTTTGCTGATAAGGCAATGTGAGGCCCAGGGATTTGTCTAAAAACACAAACCAAGTTGGTTGATGGCAGAGTCAGGTCTGTAACCTTTAGATTCCCAATGCCTTTCTAAACTGCATTCCAGACATTTTGCAGATACTTATCAGAAAGGGGAAGGATTGGTCAGGGACTTACATTACTACTGAGAACATAATGGGAGAGTGCTGTATAAATTGTCACACCACAAAAATGGAAAGTATTATTATTGAAAGTAATTGTTGTAAACATACCCACTTATTTGATTACCTACTTGAAAAAGAAGCAAGTTTTAAATTACATACTCAGTTTTCTCAATTGTCACAATTAATAGGAAAAAAACCCAGAGTAAAATAAAATCTAGAGATAATCTCAGGACAGAATTCAACTTTCTACTCCCTAGCTCAGAATTCTGGTGACTAGAGGGGATGCCTGAGTGAATGGATACACATGTTCACAGATCTCCTCAAAATTTAAAGTGACAGATTCCACATAAAACCAAACGGCCATCACTTGTCTGTCAGTTTGTCATACTGTGGTGGCTTGTGAGTTGCTATGATTCTGAAAGCTATGCCATCGGTATTTTAAATACCAGCAGGGTCACCCATGGTGGACAGGTTTCAGATGGGCTTCTAGACATACACAGACTAGGAAGAAAAAGTGAC
>NW_006408908.1:222742-239809 GCF_000296735.1 Chrysochloris asiatica
TGGTAAGGTGGAGGGTCAGAGGAAAAGAGGAAGACCCCCAACGAGATGGATTGGCCAAGTGGCAGCATCGATGGACTCAAGCGTGGCAACAATAATGAGATTGGCCCAGTATCGGGCAGTGTTTAGTTCTGCTGTGCATAATGTCGCTATGGGTTGGTACCGACTCGATGGAACCTAGCCTCAGAATAACCTTACCCAACTCTGTTGGAAATTAGCAATATTTCACTTGACTCCTCAGAACCCCTGTTCTTGCCTAAGTGGCCTGGTGGCACAGTAGGTTAAGCATTGGGCTGCTAACTGAAAGTTGATACTTCAAACCTACCAGTCACTCTGCAGGAGAAAAATGGGACTGTCTGCTCCCGTAAGATTGACAGTTTCAAAAACTCTATAGAGTTCTATTCTGTCCTTTACAGCCATTATTACTGAGATTCAATAGGATGGAGTCCTGGCGTGGCGTTGTGGAATGCTGCATGGGATGGCAAGGTCAGTTTGAAGCACAAGGTCAGTGGTTCAAACTAACCAGCTGCTCCTTGGAAACCCTATACAGGGGTGCTATGAGTCGAAACTGACTTGACGGTACTTAACAACAATTCCACTCTGATGGTGGCAGTAGGCATCAAAACAAATGTCCCTGGGTAGCACAAATGACTGAGAACTTCACAACTCACTGAAGGCTGGCATTGTGAGCCCACCTGGAAACACATCTAAAGACAGTCTAGCAATTTGGTTTGGAAACGTCATGGCCTGGATGCACACATTCAGTTGCTATGAGTTGGAATCCACTCAACAACAACTAACAACAACCAACACCACAATACTGGAGAAAGGGACTAGAAACCAGGAGGTAGTTGTTATTGTTGTTAGGCGCCATTGATTAGGTACTGACTTACAGCGACTCTCTGCACAACAGAACGAAACACTGCCTGGTTCTGTATCAACCTCACAATTGTTGTTACGTTTGAGCCCCTTGCTGCTGTCACTGTGCCAATTCATCTCATTGAGGGTCATCTTCTTTTTATCCAACCCCCTCACTTTACCAAACATGATATCCTCCTTTAGGTATTGGTCCCTCCTGATAATGTGTGTGAAGTATGAGAGACATAGTCTGGACTCCTCCAAATGGCCCCGAGTCGCAACAAAAATAGTGGCACTATTGAGTGTATTAAAACATTTACTAAAAATATTTTCTCTGCAATTGCACATTTGCTCTCCATTGAGTAGTCTGTATTGTGAAAGCAGCTGTTTGGGGATGAATTTCTAGTTCATCTCAGGTAGGTAAGGGACAGATAATGACAATATCACTTACATGTGGCTTTCATCTCTGCCTCTCAAAGCACTTGACAACAATTAAGCCTCTTCCTACAACTCTGTTGGCTCTTTTCTCAAGCCAGGAAAACAGAAGTCCCTTCTCTGAAGCCTAAATGAGGTGGCCCTTTTCTGTCCTTTGCCTCATAAGTCTGTTAACTTGGTTCCCTGACAGGTCAGACACACAAAATCAGTTTCTATAACTTGGCATGGGCTCGATGTCATACCCAAGATGTCACATAAAAGGCAAGATACTTTCAGTATCAGGACACTTTTCCTGATGAGTATTTAAGGAACTTATTTAAGGTTACAGGGCTTGTAAATGGAAGAACTAGCATATAAATTTAGGCAGAGAGGGTTTATAATTATTTTGTTCTAGACATGAATAAATGAGGGTTGCTTTCAGAACTGGGACACAACCCTAATTTGTCTGACTCCAGAACCTTGAGCTCTGATCCACTATACTCTACTATGCTGACAATATTCCTACAACAGGAGGCAGCTCCTGGAAATGTTATTGAGAAGCTGTGGGAGAAGTCCATGAGCACAGCATGCAGGGATTTATCATCCCTGACCTTGACAAGTTTTCTAAATTTCTGCTCCTTGGAGAAGAGGATGCAACAGAGGAAAATCACACTATAGTCCTTATACTGGATATCTGCGTTGCTGTCTAGCACAGGGCACTGCAAATCCACTGCTTCTCAGCCTCAGAGTTCTACCCTTCCCTCTCCATTCTCTGCCTGGAGCCTTTGCTGATAGGGCACCACCAGGAGAAGGCCTGTCTCAGATGCCAACCTTCTCTCATCTTCTAGAAATTCACTGGCTCTCTCATTTCCAGGACATATTAAAAGAATGATACTTCTGAACCCAGAAATCCAGCCATCAGTTTTTGGATTTCTTTTGTTGAACCTCTATGGCAGAGAGTCCTGGTTGCACAATAGTTCAAAGGTCGGCTGTTAACTGAAAGATTGGAGGTTAGACCCCATCAGCAGCTTCCAGGAAAGACCTGGTCATCTGCTTCCCTAAATATTCTAGCCTAGAAAACCCTATGGGGGCAGTTCTACTCTGTCGTATGGGATCCTTATAAATCGAAACTGACTCAAGGGCACCTAACAATAACAATGACCTCTCAGACAATGACAGAAGTTGTGTAAACTGAGATGTATCACTCAGAGCTTTTACACTATGTTCACTCCCCTAATTCAAGCAGTTGTCTTGTTTGGAGGCCCTGCAGGATAAGGCACTGGACCACAAGGTCGGTTTGACCTCAAGGTTGGCTGTTCAAATCCACCAGCCACTCCACAGAAACCTTATACATGGTTGTTATGAGTCGGAACCGACTCAATGGCACTTAACAACAACACCAGTCAATGGAAGGAACCCTGGCTGTGTGGCTGTGTAGTGGATTGCAAATTGGTTGCTAGCTGCAAGATCAGCTATTTGAAACTTCCAGCTGCTCACTGGGGAAAAAAATGAGACTTTCTGCTTCTGTAAAGATTTATAGCCTTGGAAACCCTATATAGTGTCATCGTGATTTGGATTCAACTCCAAGACATATAACTACCACCAGTCAGTGGAGTCCTTGAGTGGTGCTGCAGGATAAGCACTGGACTGCTAACCACAAGGTCAGTGGTTCAAACCCACCAGCTGCTTCTCCAGAAACACTGTACAAGGTTGCTATGAGTCAGAACTGACTGGATGGCACTTAACAACAACAAATATCTGAGGCAAATAATATCACTGTGTTATTTCTAAAATAAAGTTGAATCAAGGCATGAAGACTAGGGCACCAGAATTAATACTATCATTGCTGTTGTTAAGTGCCATTGAGTCAGTTCTGACTCACAGAGACCCTATATAGGGTTTCCGAGAAGCTGCTGGTTCAAATCAACCTTGTGATTCAGTGCATTATCCTATGGCATTACACCAGGACTCCAATACTATCCTTGGACACTAATTTGTACAGTAGGATAATCTGATCATATTCCTCATGCCAACATTGAAAGACAGTACCTGCCCTGGTTCAGAATGGAGATCTGAGGACTATTCTCTAAATCTATTTATGGTGAGGCCTCTTCCACTGTGTCTCCACCACAGCATTTCAAACGCAACAAGTCCTAAACCCAATTTACCATCAATACCCCAATCTTTGCCCTGTATTCTATTTTACTTTTGCCGGTGGCACCATCAACCACCCTGTCACCGGAGTAAGAAGTTGGGGCATCAGCCTGGACCCTGCTTTCTTTCAACTCTGACATGGATCACCAATTCTCACCAGTGACATTCTAAAGAGCTTTCGGTCCACCCTCTCCTTTGCATCCCTAATACTGTAGGATGGATAGTCTAGAATGGCTAGTCCCCCAGGGCAGGGATCAAACTGCCTCCAATCAGTGTGGTAGATGGCAGCAGAAGCTCAGAACCAGAAGAATGGATCTCCATTCCACTCCATATGCATCCACCCTATTTCTGAGCTTCAAGCATGTTCCTCATCTAGCAAATGGAGATAATAAAATACCTCCCTTCCTGGGTTGTTATACACTTACAGAAGTTAATATAGCTATTTAAACAGTGTTTGGTACAGATGACATGCTTTGTGTTAGCTGCTATTATTGTTGTTGTTGTTGTTATGTGCCGTGGAGTTGGTTCCGACTCATAGTGACCCTGTACAGGGTTTCTGAGGCTGTAAATCTTTACAGAAGCAGAAAGCCTCGTCTTTCTCCTGAGGAACAGCTGGCAGTTTTAAACTGCTGACCCTGAGGTTAGCAGCCCAATTTGTAGCTGTTATTATTAACAATGTATTATTGTTATAAAAATGTTGTTGTTGTTGAGTACCGTGGAGTTGGTTCTGACTCATAGTGACCCTGCACAGTGTTTCCGAGGCTGTAAATCTTTACGGGAGCAGAAAGCCTCATCTTTCTCCCGTGGAACAACTGGTAATTTCAAACTGCTGACATTGAGGTTGGCAGCCTGACTTGTAACCACTACGCTACCAGAGCTCCTTATAAAGATAGATATAAGAAAATTCAGGCTCCAAACTATTAAATGCTTTCCTTAGGATCATCCAGTTATTAATTAATACAGCTGGTATATGAATCCAAGGCTGTTGTTGTTAAGTGCTGCCAAACCAGCTCTGACTCATAGCAATCTTAGGCACAACAGAACGAAATGTTGCGCGGCCCTGCACCATCCTCACAATTGTTATGCTTGAGGTAATAACTGCTGCTGCCACGGTGCCAATCCATTTCATTGAGGGTCTTCGTCTTTTTCACTGACTCTCCAGGGATTGGTCCCTTCTGATAATATGTCTGAAGTATGAGAGATGAAGTCTCATCATTATGGCTTCTAAGGAGCATTCTGGCTGTACTTCTAATACAGATTTGTTCTTCTGGCAGTCCATGGTACTATCAATATCCTCTTCCAATGCCATAGCTCGGAGTCCTGGTGTGGTTAATGTGCCAGACTGCAAAGTCATTTGAACCGCAAGGTCGGCAGTTCAAGCTCACCATCTGCCATTATGGGGGCAGTAAATATATATATATATGGCTTTTGATGAAGACTAGACCTGGATTCTTCAAATGAAGCATTTGAGCTATGGTATTACTGTTGTTGTTGCCAAGTAGGTTCTGACACATAATGGCACACATAGAGTTCCCAGTGTAGCTGTTAATAAGAACGAGGACCCTCTGAAGTACCAAACACCGAGAGATATTACATTCAATAGAATAGCATGCATAGTGTGACCTCATTCAAAAAATGTTTCGTATTAATTGCAGGCTTCTGTTTTATTACCTCTGAATCTTGTATCTCCTTTTACCATCTTACTTGTTATTTGTCTCTCTTATTAAACAACCTAAGGTCAAGAAATTCCCATTGCATACCACAAGGCCCAGCATACAACACTCAATATTTATTACAATAGAAAATAACACTAAATCTTAAAACAAAACAAAACAAACTTAAGTATTTAGGGGCAATCATAATACTAAGAAATATATGAATACAATAATAATAAAGAAAACACATCCAAATTACACAAAAAGTTGCCCAAAAGAACATTTTTCCTCACAAAAGAACATTCATCCACCACATTCCTCAGACACCCAGCTCCTATCCCAATAAGAAGTCATGGGGACCCTCCGTACGCTGGGTTGACAGAGATGGACTACTTAGACATTGGCTACCCAAAAGGAGGCAAGAAGTGACTGGCTTACAGACTTTCAAGAGGGAGCCTAGTTGCAGAGGGTGAGGGGGAAGATAGAATCTTCACTGAGTAGTTTCCAATCTGCCTGGGTGGGGCTGATGAAAGGAGATGGGGATAAGACTTTTGTGGTACAATAGTTGCCATCAGGACTGACTGTGAGGGCTGAAAACGTAAAGGTAGACATTTTGTAACAAAAGGAGGGGGGTGGTTGATTTTGCAGTCCAGGAGCGGAGGTCCCTGGGACCATTGAGGGAGCGTGCGGAACCCTACCCAGAGAAGCAGTGACGTCAGAGATGGAGGCAGAGATGATGACATGGAAAGATGGAGCAGCTGGGGACTCTGGACTTAGGGAGGGAGAGGGGCTGTGTGCTGGTGGCCAGGGGACAGGCTTGCGGGGTGTACCCTTTGGTTGTTTGATGATGCATGGAGGTGATTGTAATCATTACAGTGAAACGAAATACGATAGGATGAATGAGAGCTAATGTTCTCCCATGTAAACTATCACATAATTCACAATAAAAACTTGAAAAAAAAAAAAAAAAGTCACTGTGACCAGTTTCTTGTATATTCTTCTAGAGAGATTCTAAATTGCATAGAATTTTAATGCAATTTAAATGTTCTTCTAAAGAATACTAGGGGGCTGGGAAAATTCTTTACAAACATTTGGTAAGTATATTTTCTTTCCTGAGATATCACCAATTTCAAATTCATAAAAATGACAACCCAAATAGAAACTATTTGTGTGTGTGTGACAAGACCAACAGCAGAGAGAGATGCTATTGTGTCGTGAACTCCTTCAGGAAAAACCACCATCCGATTCGGTGCAACTCTACAAGCAGGCTTCAAAAAGTTCATGGCAAAATGGAATGAAAAGATAATGGAAATTCTCCACCAATTTTTTAAGCCCCCTCATTTTTACAGACTCCCCGCCCTTGGAATTAATCTTATGACCCATTTCTGCATAATTCTGGGACCTGAAACTTTATTTTTATTGTGTGGAAAAGTCAGTATTCTGTGGCTCCAAGAAGACTAAAGTCTTTCCCCTTCTTTTGGTGGGATGTCTGCGGTCACCCTGACGCTATTGACCACAGTATGCAAAGAGAAAGTGTGTCCGGGAGGAAGAAAGACAAGTAACCGCTTTCTCCTCAGTGTGGTTTCTGTCTGACAGATGTCTGGACGACACTTTCTTTAATGGTTTAATGGTGCACCCACTTTTCTAAGGCTTTGAATCTGCTCCTACTTCTTTTATCACAGTGTGAGACACAGGTTACAAATGACATTACAAAATGTCATCCTTAGAAAAGACATCAAATTGCACAAGTGGTTCTGTGTCTTTGCCTCCAGAGAAATTAGTATTGAAACAATTACAATTTTCTGCTTTATTCTGAAGGTAGGGATTTACATGTTTCTACCTGCCCCCCATAATGCATTTTTAGTTTGCGTGCTAAATGGACATTCATTTTATTTCCAAAAGAAAAAACAAAAGCAGATTGCACAAAAAATTCACCCCACTACATAGGTTTCTCTATTTTTTGTTTTGTTTGTTTGTTTACTAAATAATCAGAATTTCAGAAGTTGAACCGTAATAGTTATAGTTCATCTCATCTCATCTTTCAGGAAAATAACAACATTCTTCTCTCTTTTCTAGCATTTTTATTATTTTCTTTCTTTCCCCCCTATGCTGTGGTGGTGGTTGCATGCCACCAAGTCAGTTCCAACTCATAGACACTCTGAATAGGGTTTCTGAGGCTGTAAATCTTTGCAGGAGCAGAAAGTCTCCTCTTTCTCTCATGGGGCAATTGGTAGATTTGAACTTCTGACCTTGTGGTTAGTAGCCCAGCTCATAATCCACTATGCTACCAAGATTCCGTCCCTATGTTACAGCAAATACATTAAAAGAGTTGATGTTCAGGCATGGTATCATTAGTATTTTGGGCGGCTGATGTAGATATGCTGGAGGTGTAAACACACTCATAGTGATCCTATATGGGCTTTCTAAGGCTGTAAATCTTTCCTCATCTTTCCCATGCAGAGCAGCTGGTAGATTTGAACTGCTGGGTGCGGTTAGCAGCCCAGTTTGTAATCCACTGCGCTACCAGGACTCTTGAAGACAAGCTACTTAGTGAGCTAAATGAAATGGAATCTCAGTTTCCATTGGGCCTGCAATGGAAGATGCACCAAAGATAACTGACTGACTTCATTTTCTTCTAAATCTGTTTTGTATTCCAAGTCTCTGGAGTAGACTCAGCAGTCTCTCTGACTGTCAATGAGCTCTTGATAGTTGTTTCCATGTTCGTGTCTTCACTAGTCCATCTCAACAGATTCTTACTGCAGTTCACACAAAAATGAGGAAAACCTCAGTGGGTTAGGGAGAAAATGCAGAACTCCTGGAGAAAGCAAATTCTTAAATCCTGGCATTCTCCTCCTCCAATTAGGAGCTCTGGTAGCATAGTGGTTATGAGTCAGGTTGCTAACCTCAAGGTCAGCAGTTCAAAACTGCCAGCCATTCCGCAGGAGAAAGATGAGGTTTTTGTTCCTGTAAAGATTTACAGCCCCAGAAGCCCTATGCAGGGCCACTGAGAATCAGAACCAACTCCACAGCACACAACCCACCACCTCTTCCTTCCTCTATTAGAGATGCTATTTCTTTAAGTTAATCACTTAGGAAATTCCTTTTCTGTCAATCTGCTTTTCTTTTTCAGGTTTCATTACTTTCCATTCCTCAATTCTACAGTTTCAGATAGTGAACTCTTCTGGTGGTACCAATCTGAACAGGCTTATCTGCATCTTTTCCCAACATAGTCCAGTGTTACTGAACTCTTATTACGTACCTGGGATAGCAAAATAAATAGACTAAAATGCATTTGTTAAATGAATGAGAAGGACTTGGCTTAACCATTTATAAGAGAATTGTAAGTTTTCTACTGAGTTTAACTGGGTCAATCAGATAATAAAACAATAATGCACATGACTTTCATAGATCTAGCCTCCACCGAGACATAGCATTTCTCTTCCTGGGATCTCTCACAAAATGCCAACTAATCAGTACAACAGAGAGGGAGAGCACAGAGTGGTTAAGAGCACAGAGTGGTGCTAGACTTTCGCCTCTAGCACTCATTAAGCTGTGTGACTCTGGGGAAATTGCTTGAGTTCTCCATTCTCTTTCCTTATCTATAAAATGGGAAGGAGCTTAGTCATTTTACCTACTTACTCTGAGTCCTGGTGTGGCATTGTAGGATCTACACTGGACTGCTAACTACAAGGTTGGTGGTTCAGATCTACCAGTTGCTCCTTGGAAACCCTATCCAAGGTCACTACGTGTCAGAACTGACTTGACAACACTTAACAACAACTCATTTTACTGGCGTATATAAAGATAAATGAGCTAATAAAGTGAAACCTGTGAGATCCGGGACTCGACAGGACAGCCTGGTTTTTCTGGGTCTCACAAACTTTCTGCCTTTGACAGAATCTTATCGCTTTTGTCTTGCTCTCTATCAGTGGAAAATATTTGTGTTTTCTTTCTCTGATTGGCTCCTGCCTTACAAAGATTCTGACTTTTACAGGTTTACTGTCCATGTAAAACATCTAGAAAGCATCTGGAAGAGTAATGTTATATAAATGTTCATTAGATTAGCATTTAGCTGTTGCTTAGGTTTACAATAACTGACTCAGAGCAAAATCTGAAGTGAGTATACCACATTGTGCATTGAATTCAAAGACAGTGGAATGGTACTGAAATATTTATTCCAATAATATATTCAAACCCAGGAATCTATTTAAGAATAACTTCTTTGGGTCAGTCAACACATTTTCTCTTTGAACATCCCTAAAATTAATGATTAAACATTAATCTCCAACAATTCCTACAAAGATGCTGAAATGGGATAAATGTGTAGTCTTGTCATAGCCAATAATACTCTACTGATGCATTTCTATCTGTTTGCAACTTAGGCGTCTTATTTTTTGGAGGCGAGGGGGCAGAATTATAATTATATTCCCATGCTACATGGAAAGTTTTATACTATATATAACTATAAATCTTAGTTCGTATTATGTCATTATATTTTTATAAATAATTGAGATCTTGGCAAACTCAAAGGCTGAGAATAAAATCATATGAATGCTTTTTTATAGCAAATTAGGAGAAACTTAAGTTGGAGCATTTTGTTTTTTCCACAAATGACATTGGCTTAAAATCATATGTTCACCAACCTAAGGATTTCTACACTGGTTTCATAAAAAATTCCAAGTTGTTTTTCCAGCAATCTTTCAAGGCAGAACCAACTCCACCTGCAGGTAATAAACTATGACTTCAGATACCAAAGGCAAACAAAATAACAATGTCTTATACTAGATTGCGGTCATAAATGCTTCAAAAAGGACTCAGTCGTTTGGTGCCCACTCGGGGATGCAATGAATGAAAGAGAGCTGTGCCAACATTGCTTCTAATTCACCTTTCCAGTTACTGAGTGAGGAATGCATGCACACTAAAGATTCAGCCCTGTTGTCTCTCTGCCTTAAGTATGGATGTTTTTGTTGTTAAGTACCGTGGAGTCGGTTCCGATGCATAGTGACCCTGTACAGGGTTTCCGAGGCTGTAAATCTTTACAGGAGCAGAACGCCTCATCTTTCTCCCACGGAACCGCTGGTAGTTTCGAACAGCTGATCTTGAGGTTAGCAGCCTGATTCGTAACCACTACACTACCAGAGCTCCTTAAGTATGGATACTCAGCACCAGTTAAAATTTAATTAATATTAAGTACCTGTATCTCATTTTGAGTATAATAATTATACTGTTACTGTTTTTGTTATGTGCTGTGGAGTCGGTTCCTACTCATAGCGAGCCTGTACAGGGTTTCCGAGGCTGTAAATCTTTACCAGAGCAGAAAGCCTCATCTTTCTCCCGCGGAACAGCTGGTAGTTTCGAACTGTTGACCTTGCGGTTCACAGCCCAATTCGTAACCACTACACTACCATTGTACTAGTTAGTATTAAGTGAAAGGGACATTACATTTGGGCTAACTCTGGAAGCTTTCTTCATGTTATTTAGCTGCTCATGTCTAATAATCTTTTGTCCTACGCTGAGAGGGAAACTACATTTATTTCCCTTCCTTTCACAATCAGTTAATTTGCAAAATGCCTAATGATGTTGCTTTCAGATTTTTCACATGTTTACCATATATTGCTCCAAATATGCCAGCAAACTGTCACTATTAAAAAAAAAAAAAATCTTAAGAAGTATAAGAATGCTGGGGTTGTAATTCTAAATATCCACAGTCTATCTGATAGTGTTCCCAGGCAGCCAGATGCCCCAGAGAAACAAGACACAGTTTTGTTATTTCCGCGCCCCCCATCAGATGACTTACCCACAATGACAGCAGTGACAGTAAGGAGTACAAAAGCATTCCGAAACAGGTAACTTTTAACATCCTCCTTTGTGATGTTCTGCACTTTCTTCTTAGCCAAGAGCGTGCGTTTCCGGACTCCTTGCTGCAATCTCTCCATCCTGCCCCCAGTCTTGGGCTCTTCTCCATTGCTTTTAGTCATATTTTACTTCTCGGGGAGTGTCTCTTTTTAGCTCCTGTAATGTCTCAGGATTGATCCCGCTACCCAAAATGTCAAAGCTCCTCTTTCTGGTGGGATAGCACAACTGGAATGGGAGAGAAATAAACAGCGTTACACAGAGGTGAGAAATCTGTGCTGCTCCACTCCGGGACAAGTAGGTATTAAATTGCATGACCTCAGTAAAAATCAAGGGCTGGAAAGTGCCAACGCCAAGCGCCAGGTTTGAAGGCTAAAATGTGTGTATTTCACTGCACCTTATCTTGGAAATGTGCATTCTTATATTGAAAACTTGCATTGTATTTTAAAAATGTGTCCATCTCCTTCCAATAAACCTATAAAAGAATTCTACAGCAGTTCCGCGGGAGAAAGATGAGTCTTTCTGCTCCCTTCAAGATTTACAGCCACGGAAACCCTGTACAGGGTCGCTATGAGTGGGAACAGACTCCACTGCACAAAACCACCACCGCCACCACCGAACTATATGTGACTGAACATCTCCTAATGCGCACAGCCCCCAGAACCCAGCTGAGTGCTTTAGACATGAATGTTCACTTGAACTAAATTCACAGGAAGGGCTCAGTAATTGATTGATGACATGTTTTATCCATGGTAGAAGCATAACTGTGTCAATAAAATGCATTATAATATTGGTATTGGGCAGCTGCGGCCTTCCTTTCATATATAGTAAAGTGTTTATTTTCTTCATTAAGAAAAAAACCCCCCACATAATAATACTAATAAGTGAATGTGACAAACACACATATGTGCCCTTAAGACATGGAGTATGCATTAGACTATTTTACAGGATGACTGTAAAATTTTTTCCATTGAAACAAGCAAAATGCTTTGGGTGCATCTGCAAATTGTCAGAAATTATAATTCATTTTAATTTTTTACTACAAGTAGAGGAAGTACAGAGTAGCATTTGTCTTGGTGACAAATCTGGATGTTCTGAGGATTCTACTGCTGATTTCTAAGTGCTTTAAATGTGTGGATTTCAGAAACAGACGAATTCTGATCCCTAACATGACAGCACGTGGTTTCTAGTTTCAAATCCATCTAAGTGTATCTTTTTCTGTGGTGGAAATCAGCGGTCTGAAGAAGCCAGGCATTTCTCCTGCTGCTTCACAAGATTTCGAATTCCCAGTCTTTACCAGGATCAATCGGAGCGAAAACCAGGGGCTCCTGTGGACGTGTGTATCTGGCAAGGGCAGCGACTAAGCGTGTGCGTCAGTGGGGGGAGGTCACTCCAAATCCAGGGACTCCTCAGAAGCGTTTGGCAAATTTAAATGTGGAAAAAAGGGCTCTTCTGAACGGTTTTGATTTTTTAATTCAAATTACAGGTTGGGGTCAGTAATCGTAAAACCTCCAATTTGTTTAAGGCTTCACACCAGATTAACAATTTAGCAAGAAGGGAAGGGGAGAAGGGAGAGACCAGATTAGTAAAAACCTCTAATCGCTCTTCGTCCCTTTAAAATAGACCCGCTCAGACTTGATTCTATAAAAGATCTCTAACCACAATCACTCCCACAATCCACTCTGAATTACTCAGATACAAATTGAGAGAAGACCCAGCCTAAGTGGACTGCATTAAATGACTAACGAGGACTTTATCCACCAAAATGGCTAGCTTTAGCTCTAGCGAATCCTTTGCTTGGGAAAGAAAATAAAACATTGGCAAATAAATAGAAAGGGGGAAAATTAAACCCAGCAGAATAGGGGATGCAGCACTTACCTTTTCGGATTTTGTAACGGATGGAAGAAACCCTAGGCAAATGACAAGGTAAATTCCCCAGCAGGTAGGACGGACTGACAAAATCCAGTGAGCTCGCAGCCCCAGCTCTGACAGTGTGCATGTGCTCAGAAATGGCAAGTTACTATCAAGGCAACTTAAGAAAAGGGGAGGAGTCTGGGCTGGCCAAGGGGGAGTGGGGAAAATGAAAACACCCAGGGAAAGGAGGGGGAGCCCCGAGGTTTCTGGAATATTGATGAATCTTGGCACACTCGAAACAAGCTTGCCGGCTTTGTTTTACCCTTAGACCACTTTCAAGCTCCCTCAGTTCATTTTCATTAGAAATGCAAAACGGGTCCAGGAAGATTTGAAGACTAAAGCACAGGCGCACTCAGAAAAGCTGGAAGTCTTGATTAGAACGGTTCAAAACCGAGTTTTCTACGGCTAAATGGAATTACCTCACTTTATTGCAGGTTTCCCCTCCTTAAAGAAACACACGAGTGTGTGTGCTCTTTTGCCTGGTTTTTCAACTATTATGAAAGAGTCCTCATTTTTTTTTTAGATCTGGGGAAATAACTGACATTTCTTGGGAAGATCTGGAAAGCAATCAAGTATGGGAGGGGGAGCTTACTACAATTCTCTCAACTTCACAACTTTGCCTAAAGTTATTCAAAACACAAGATGAGACATGCCTCTATTTTAGCATTTTAAACTCCATTACAACAAATCTGATTTAGCTCTAACTGCCTGAATTGCCAAGGTGAGAAACACAAAGAGATTAGAACCTTTGCTGAACAATAAAGAAAAGTTTTAAGACCAAAAGTGCAAATGCACATGTGAGGTGTCTTGATTTCAACAGGTCAGACCCTGTGCCAATAAAAAGACGCTAAATTGTCTTTGCTCTCTTACTCCAGACGGCCCCCCATCCCCACCCGCCACCCCATTTTTAAAAGTTAAAATCATTGACTGAAAATACATAACAACTTGCACCTACAGTTCATTTCACTTCAGAGGAAAATAGATTTTAAAAAGTTAAAAATTATTTTTTGAACATGACTGACTTACTTACCTTCAAAACATAGAATTTACCTAACAAAAGTAAGAGTTTAATGGAAGCAAAAACTCATACCAAAAATCACAGCCAAAGTTCTGTATTCTTGTTCATTAACTTTCATATTCCCCATGCAAAACTTGCCTAATTCCTGAGCCTATTATCCCACAAAGAAACATGTCTTTTTTCCTCCTTAGCAAATCCAGGGAGAATATAAAGAAATGTCTCCTGCCAACTCCAACGGCTTCCCATATGTCCTTTCAAATAGCTACTGGTTGGAAAACAATGACAAACCAAATAAATGCTTTGAAATAACAAATAAGCAAAAGTTATACTTACTTTCTAACTTGGTGTCATTTTAAGAGTTTTTTGAAAATGTACTCTTTTGACAGCCTCAGTCTATAGCTATTTTTCCCTTCCTCTGTTCTCTGCTGTCAGTTAGTGCTACACCATATGGTTTCATGATTAAACTCTGTCTTGTACAGCTTAATTTTTAATCATGTTAAGTTTAGTTGATTTCTCAACTAAATTGTAAGTTCCATGAAGGCAAGAACCTTTCTTATGCCTCATAGATAATAAACATTAAATAACCTTTATAAATGGATGACATAATATAAAGCTATGAAACAAAATTGAGGATCAACAAAGGAGACCCTCAGTAAGATACACTGTGGCTGTACCAATAGGCTTAAACATAGCAATGATTGTGAGGATTATCCAAGACTGGACAGTGTTTTGTTGTGTTGTGCGTAGGATTGCTTTGAGTTGGAAATCACTCAATGGCAACTAAAGGACAATCGCATTAACGACATGAAGCAAAATGTTTTCAACCTTCTGTATTTAAATATAAGCTACCTATTTTTCTATTTGGAGCCCTGGTGTGGTGCTGTAGGCTAAGCACTGGGCTGCTCACTTCAAAGTCGGCAATTCAAACCCACCAGCCACTCCTTGGAAACCCTATATAGGGTTGCTAAGAGTCAGTCCAAAATGACTGGACAGTACTTATCAACAAAAACATTTCTTATGTTGGTGTCCCTGGCATAAGTGCATGGAACAGCCCTTAGTTTTCAATACCATGGCTGCTTTTTCAAGCATTTCTTTATTACATCAGCTCTCATATGAGCTATGGCTTCAGGATTAACTTGTCCATATTCCTTGAGGAAGTGACTTGTATTTCAAAGAAATTTAAAAGAGAAATCTGATGATTTTAAATGGAATTTCAAGCTGAGTGGTATTTCCTTTATTTATTCTTTTTTTCCCATAGGTTAAAAAAAAAGGGAAGGGGGCTAGAAAACCACACTTTGATTAGCATAGAGGTTTGAAGGTCCTCCTGTCTCCTTTCTTATTTCTTCTTTTTTACTGTGCTGTTGTTAAGTGCTTTTGAGTTGGTTCTGACTCTGACCCTGTGTGCAACAGAATGAAATGCTCCCTGGTCCTGGACCATTCTCATACTTGATGCTATGCTTGAGGCCATTGTTCTAGCCACAGTGTCAATCCATCTGATCTATGATATTCTTTTACACCAATCCTCTAACAAGCATGATGTCCTTCTCAAGGACCTAGTCCCTCCTGATAACATGTCCAACTTACATGAAACGAAGTCTTGACGTTCTTGCTTCTAATAAGGAACATTTTGGCTATACGTCTTCCAAGACAGATTTATTCTTTCTTATGGAAGTCCATACTATATTCAATATTCTTCACCCATACCATATTTCAAATGTATCAATTCTTTTTCAGTTTTCCTTGTCCAGATTTCATATACATATGAGGTAACTGAAAATACTAAGGCTTGAGTCAGGTGCACAGCTCAAGCAGACATCTTTGATTTTTAACATTTTAAAGAGGCCCTTTGTAGCAGATTTACCCAATGCCATCTGTTATTTGATATCTTGACTGCTGCTTTCATGGGTGTTGATTGAGGATCCAAGTAAAATGAAAGCCTTGACAATTTCAATCTTTTCTCCATTTATCATAATGTTGCATATTGTTCCACTTGTGAAGATTTTCTTAATGTTGAGATATAATCCACACTGAAGGTTGTTGTCTGGTTTTTATCGGTAAATGTTTCAAGAGCCAGGTTGTGTCATCTGCATATTCCAGATTAATAAATATTCTTCCAATCCTCATGCCCAGTGTTCTTCATTACTCCAGATTTTCAGATTATTTATTCAGCATATAGATTGAATAAGTATGGAAAAAACATACAATTCAGAAGTACACCTTTCCTGATTTTAAGCCATGCAGTATTCTGTTCTACTAGAACAACTATTTCTTGGTCTAGACACAAGGTCCACATGAGTACAAGTAAGTATTCTCAAATCCCTGTTATTTACAATATTATTGATAATTCTTTATGATCCACACAGATGAATACCTTTGCATAGGAAATGAAACACAAGTAACCAACTTTCTTGTATTGTCTGTTTCAACCAAAGTCCATCTGAGATTAGCAATGTTATCTTTACTGCATGTCCTCTTCTCCACCACTCTCTGTCAGTTTGTCATATTGTGGTGGCTTGTGTACTGCTGTGATGCTAGCAGCCATGCTACCAGTATTTTAAACACCAACTGGGTCATCTATGATGGCAAAGCTCCAGCAGAGCTTCCAGACAAAGAAAGACTAAGAAGGAGGAGAGGCAGACTACTTCTGAATGTTTATCCACTGAAAACCTCATGAAACATGGTCAGATATAGCACCTGACGATGAAAACATTATGAATAGTGCCATAAAATTGTCAGCTATAGTTCCAGAAGATGCGCCCCTTAGGTTGGAAGGCACTCAAAATATGACTGGGAAGAGTTGTCTCCTCAAAGTAGAGTTGACCATAATGACATGAATAGAACAAACTTCAGGGTCTTCATTTGCTGATGGGGCACAACTCAAAATTAGGAGAAAGAGCTACAAGAATCAATTAATAGTCAGAATGCAGAATTATGAAGTATGAATCTAGGAAAATTGGAATTTGTAAAAAATGAAATGGAACTCATAAAGATCCTAGGCATTAATGTGTTGAAATAGACTGGTATGGCCATTTTGAATCTGACAACCACATGATTTACTATGCTGGGGACAACAAATTCAAGAAGAATAGGGTGACATTCATCATCAAGAAGAACATTTCAAGATCTATCTTGAAGTAAAACACTGTCTGTGATAGGATACTCTCCATACGCCTACATGAAGGCAAGTTACTACCACTCTTACTC
>NW_006408908.1:239909-242651 GCF_000296735.1 Chrysochloris asiatica
TGTTGTTAAGTGCTTTTGAGTTGGTTCTGACTCTGACCCTGTGTGCAACAGAATGAAATGCTCCCTGGTCCTGGACCATTCTCATACTTGATGCTATGCTTGAGGCCATTGTTCTAGCCACAGTGTCAATCCATCTGATCTATGATATTCTTTTACACCAATCCTCTAACAAGCATGATGTCCTTCTCAAGGACCTAGTCCCTCCTGATAACATGTCCAACTTACATGAAACGAAGTCTTGACGTTCTTGCTTCTAATAAGGAACATTTTGGCTATACGTCTTCCAAGACAGATTTATTCTTTCTTATGGAAGTCCATACTATATTCAATATTCTTCACCCATACCATATTTCAAATGTATCAATTCTTTTTCAGTTTTCCTTGTCCAGATTTCATATACATATGAGGTAACTGAAAATACTAAGGCTTGAGTCAGGTGCACAGCTCAAGCAGACATCTTTGATTTTTAACATTTTAAAGAGGCCCTTTGTAGCAGATTTACCCAATGCCATCTGTTATTTGATATCTTGACTGCTGCTTTCATGGGTGTTGATTGAGGATCCAAGTAAAATGAAAGCCTTGACAATTTCAATCTTTTCTCCATTTATCATAATGTTGCATATTGTTCCACTTGTGAAGATTTTCTTAATGTTGAGATATAATCCACACTGAAGGTTGTTGTCTGGTTTTTATCGGTAAATGTTTCAAGAGCCAGGTTGTGTCATCTGCATATTCCAGATTAATAAATATTCTTCCAATCCTCATGCCCAGTGTTCTTCATTACTCCAGATTTTCAGATTATTTATTCAGCATATAGATTGAATAAGTATGGAAAAAACATACAATTCAGAAGTACACCTTTCCTGATTTTAAGCCATGCAGTATTCTGTTCTACTAGAACAACTATTTCTTGGTCTAGACACAAGGTCCACATGAGTACAAGTAAGTATTCTCAAATCCCTGTTATTTACAATATTATTGATAATTCTTTATGATCCACACAGATGAATACCTTTGCATAGGAAATGAAACACAAGTAACCAACTTTCTTGTATTGTCTGTTTCAACCAAAGTCCATCTGAGATTAGCAATGTTATCTTTACTGCATGTCCTCTTCTCCACCACTCTCTGTCAGTTTGTCATATTGTGGTGGCTTGTGTACTGCTGTGATGCTAGCAGCCATGCTACCAGTATTTTAAACACCAACTGGGTCATCTATGATGGCAAAGCTCCAGCAGAGCTTCCAGACAAAGAAAGACTAAGAAGGAGGAGAGGCAGACTACTTCTGAATGTTTATCCACTGAAAACCTCATGAAACATGGTCAGATATAGCACCTGACGATGAAAACATTATGAATAGTGCCATAAAATTGTCAGCTATAGTTCCAGAAGATGCGCCCCTTAGGTTGGAAGGCACTCAAAATATGACTGGGAAGAGTTGTCTCCTCAAAGTAGAGTTGACCATAATGACATGAATAGAACAAACTTCAGGGTCTTCATTTGCTGATGGGGCACAACTCAAAATTAGGAGAAAGAGCTACAAGAATCAATTAATAGTCAGAATGCAGAATTATGAAGTATGAATCTAGGAAAATTGGAATTTGTAAAAAATGAAATGGAACTCATAAAGATCCTAGGCATTAATGTGTTGAAATAGACTGGTATGGCCATTTTGAATCTGACAACCACATGATTTACTATGCTGGGGACAACAAATTCAAGAAGAATAGGGTGACATTCATCATTAAGAAGAACATTTCAAGATCTATCTTGAAGTAAAACACTGTCTGTGATAGGATACTCTCCATACGCCTACATGAAGGCAAGTTACTACCACTCTTACTCAATTGACCCATCAACCACTAAAGTCAGTGATGATGAAATTGAAGAATTCTACTGACTTCCTCAGTCTGAAATTGATCAAACATGTAATCAAGATGTATTGATTGGTGATTGGAATGCAAGAGTTGGAAAAAAAGAGGAAAGATCACTAGTTGGAAAATATTTTGGTGATAGAAATTATGCTGGAGATAACATGGTAGAATTTTGCAAGACCAATGACTTCTTCATTGCAAATATCTTTTTAAAACAACATAAAAGATGTCTATACTCATGATCTCACCAGATGGAATACACAGAAATCAAATTGACTACAGCTGTCTGAAGAGATAGTAGGAAAGCTCTATATCATCAGCTAATATCAGGCCAGGGACTGACTGTAGACCAGGGTATCAATTACTTCTATGCAAGGTCCAGCTGAAGCTGAAGAAAATGAAAACAAGTCTGCAAGAGTGAAAATATGACCTCGAACATATCCCACCTGAATTTAGAGATCATCTCAAGAACACATTGGATACATTAGATACTAATATCAAAGACCTAAAGAGTTATAGAATGACATCAGGAACATCATACAGTTATTACCACTAATATTAAATATTGTGCTGGAAGTCTTAGCCAAAGTTTTTAGACTAGAAATGGAAATTAAAGACATCCAAATTGGCAGACTGACAGACGAGTCAGTTTGGACCAAGATGCAGTTGTTAGAACAGAACATGGGAACATTGAATGGTTTAAAATTAAGAAAGGTGTGCGATAAGGTTGTAAAGAAAACAAAAATCCATATTACTGAACCAATAAACAACATTCTTACCAATGGGGAAAAGATTGAAGTTTTCAAGGACTTCATTCTTCTTGGATTAACTATTAACACTCTTACAAGCAGGAGTCAAGAAATCAAAC
>NW_006408908.1:257990-258704 GCF_000296735.1 Chrysochloris asiatica
GTCTCTCATACTTTGGACATATTGTCAGGAGGGAGTAGTTGCTGGAGAAAGATATCATGTTTTGTAAGATGGAGGGTCAGAGCAAAAGAGGAAGACCCCAGTGAGATGGATTGGCAAACTAGCAGCATCAATGGGTTGAAGTGTGGCAACAATTGTGGGGTTGGCCCAGGACCAGTCAGTGTTTCATTCTGTTGTGCATAGGATGGCATCTAACAACAACAACAACACTGGGCAACTGATTGGAAGAGACAGCCTTATTTGTGACCATTCCAAAGAGAGTTACTCTAATGGAATTTGAAAACCATCAAACAATACAATTAATATTACTGAAAGTAAAATTTTGCTTAAGATAATTTAAAAATTGATTGCAACTGTACATTGCCATGGAAATTCCAGGATTCAGAAGTGAACATTGAATTCAGAATAACTTTTCTGAAATTAGATGGATCTTAGCTGAAAGCTGAGAATATAAAAAAGATGTTTATTTGTACTTTATTGACTATGCCAAGGTTTGTAACTGTGTGGACCATGACAAATTATGGAAAACACTGTGAAGAATGGATGTTCCAGAACACTTACTTGTGCTCATGAGGACCTTGTACATAGAATTAGGGGCAGTTGTCAGAATAGAGCATGGGGTTATTGAACATTTTAAAATCTGGAAAGCTGTGAACCAGGGTTGTATTCTTTTACCAGTTATTCAATCTGTATTTG
>NW_006408908.1:259158-261420 GCF_000296735.1 Chrysochloris asiatica
CACAAGACCTTTTTAAAGGGTTCAAGAGCAAAGACATTAATTTGAGAACTAAGCTACTTCTGACACAAACCATGACATTTTCAGTCACCTCATATTTACGTGAAAATTGGACAATAAATAAGGCAAACTGTAGAAGAATTTATGCATTTGAATTATGGTGTTGGAGAAGAATATTAAAAATACCATGGACGGTCAGAAGAACAAATAAATCTGTCTTGGAAGTAGTATAGCTAGAATGCTCTTTAGAAGCCAGCATGGTTAGTCTTCACCTCTCATACTTCAGATGTCTAATTAGGAGGGACCAGTCTCTAGGGAAAAACACTAGGCTTGATAAATTTGAGAGTCAATGAAAAAGAGGGAGACCACCAAGGCAATGGTTTAATACAGTGGCAGTAATGTAACAAGAATTGTGAGCATGGTTCAGTACTAGGCAGTATTTCTTTCTATTGTATATGAGTTGGAACAGAACTAACAGAACAACAACATGTCCTTGGCTTAATTCAGCTTAAATTTCTGGCACCTCCCTGTCAATATATTCCTGCAACCAATTTTGAATTATCTTCAGAAAAACATTGACTTTGATATTAACGATACTGTTTGATAATTACAGCTTTCTATTTGTTCCCCTTTCTTTGGAATTGGCACAAATATGGATATCTTCCAATAAATTAGTGAAGTAACTGTCCTCCAAATTACTTGACATCGAAGACTTCCAGTGTTGCATCTGATTGTTGAAGTATCTGAATTGGTATTCCATCAATTCCTGGAGGCTCATTTTTTTTGCCAGTGTTTTCAGTACAATTTGAACTTGTTCCTTCAATTCCATCAATTCTTGATCAGATGCTACCTCCTGAAGTGGTTGAGCATTGACCACTTCTTTCTGGCACGGTGACTCTGTGTATTCTTTCCATTTTCTTTGGAGTTTCCTGCATCATTCAATATTTTGACCATAGAATCTTTAAATATTGCAGTTCAAGGCTTAAATTTTTTCCAGCTTGAGAAATACTATACATGTACTTTCCTTTTGGTTTTCTAACTCCAGATCTTTGAACATTTTATTATAATACTTTGTCTTCTTGAGCCGCCCTTTGAAATATTTTATTCAGCCCTTTTTCTTTACCATTTCTTCCATTTACTTTTTTTCCCCTTCCATTTACTTTTGTTACTTTATTTTCAAGAGGCAGTTTCAGTCTGATTTACTCCCTAAAGCTTAGTTAAAACCATTTCATTATTTTAGCCAGTGCAGACTTTATAGTGAGTCTTGAATACCCTGGAGAAAGGAATTAATTCCCCACTGGGAGTTTTGTTGGCTGTACTAAAACCTAATGAGAAAATGAATTGCATAGGGTCTCAGTTCAGAGTTCATTAGAATTACAAGGTTTTAGTTGGTGGAAAATATTGAGGACTGTTTCTTTTAGTACCTCTTTCTCTTTAGGAAAGCTATAGCAATAATGCCTTAGGAGTAACCTAGGTTTACACAACACATTTCTACCACCCACTCTTATGAGGCTTCAAAAAGTCTGTGGCAAAGTGGAACTAAAAAATAATGGTGGGAACTTACGGCAAGATGGAGGATTAAACAGATGCAGTACATGGACCCTCCGCAAAAAGAACAAACAAAATAAAGCAGGTGCAGATGAAAATTCTGGCATCCTGAACTTCAGAAGAAAGGTTAGAGAGGTGGATCTCTCTGGGAAGAGAGGCTGAACAGGGATGACGAGAGAGAGAGAGAGAGAGAGAGAGAGAGAGAGAGAGAGAGAGAGAGAGAGAGAGAGAGAGAGAGAGATACACTGGTGACTTGCTGGCCAGACATGGTTCCACCATCTTGTGAGCAGCTTTGGCAGCAGAGGGAGGACTGGCAGAGCAGATTTGCGCTATCAACATAAAAGGTGGGATTTTTTCTTTTTCCTGATGCTCCCTGGTGACCAGAAGTGTTGCCAGCCCCCCCATCTACCTCTAGTGCAGACTTGGCTCTCTAGGAGTTCAGAGCCACATGGTTCAGAGACATGCCAGTGTGAAGTGGGGGGAAAAGCTTTGGTGTGTGTTTTCAGTGCCTGGATTCAGGTGGGCTTGGCTCCAGGTCTACAAAACTTATAGAACTACCAGACCAGAATTTAAACAGTCCCCCTGATCCCAATTTCCCTGTGGTCCATCAAGGACCACCACAAACTACTTCCGGACTGAGTTCCTTGAACAGAGATAACACTGAGAGCAATAGGAATTCCATCTAGGGCCAGGAACTCTGCTGCTGTGTCCCTTCCA
>NW_006408908.1:262260-269606 GCF_000296735.1 Chrysochloris asiatica
TTGGTAACTTCAGTCTTTTCTCCATTTACATGGTTGTTTTTTTATTGGGCCAGCGGTGAGGCATTTTGTTTTCTTTACATTGAGATGCAACCCATACCAAAGGCTGTGGTCTTAGATCTTCATCAATAAGCCTTCCAAGTTCTTTTGGCTTTCAGCAAGCAAGACTAAGGTAATTGGCACATTAGAAAACTAAACCAAACTAAAATGATTTACTTGAAATATACTGACAATTACACAATATTGAGGCCTTTCGAGGGATAGGTATATATTGAGTAGAAGCTGCCTCCTCTGCAAGTCACTTGACCTGGCTCTTCATTCATTTCCATTATCAGCACATTCCTCTAGTGTGTTCTGATGTCTTAGCTTCTGGTGTGTTGTAAGAGGAGGCCTTTGGGACTGTAACAGTTGTAGCAGAGCAACACTCCCCAAATGTATGTCCAAACTGTGAGAAGTTATAACAAGCAAGTTCATCACAAGTTGGGGAAGAGCAGGACTTATTGATGACTTAAAAAACAATTCACAATATTAAAACTAAAAAAGATGTGCTTTATAATGAAGATTTTATACATGTGATTGGCACAATTATACCTTATTTTGTAAAGTGGAAGAATCCCCAGTTGTTCAATAAGAACCACACTTCTGTAGGACCAGAGTCTAGGTTTAATTAAAACAGATCATGTAGGTTAAATGAAATTAATGTCTTCAGCAAAAATTTAACAATAATAAGAGCCAACATTTATTATTTTTGAGGGTTTTACAGGTTTATGGGGAGCACAGTGACTCCGTAGGACACACAAGATTGGCAGTTTGAGCCCACCAGTCACTTTGTGGGAGAAAGATGAAGCTTTCTGCTCCCACAAAAATTCACAGGCTTGGAAACCCTATTCAGGGTTGTTATGAGTCAGAACCTACTTGACCATACTTAACAACAACAGTAACATGGATTTATTAGTGCTTTTACACATATTATCTAATTTAATCTTCACGACAACACTTTGAGGTACATTCTGTTATTTCTAATCCTCATATGCAGATGTTGAAATGGAGTTTCTTTAAGATAAAGCAATTTGTTCAGGATTACCTAATCAGGGAATGACAAGGGTTCTTTAGCAATCCTGGAACTTTGATTTTCCATCTTTTCCCAAAAGAAGTTCCTGTGACTTTTATTAAAGACAAACAGGAAAGATAGCAGAGAACATGAAAAGGAAGAACCACCATGTACATATACCCTGAATGGTGCAAATGGTTAATGCATTTGGCTACCAAATGAAAAGTTGGAGGCGTGAGTCCACCCAGAGGGGTGTTGGAAAAAGTCCTGATGATCTGCTTCTAAAACAACCAGTCACTGGACACTCTGGAGCACAATTTGACTCTGATACACATGTCACCATGAGTCAGAAATGACTAGCTGGCAACAGTTTTTTTTCTGTTTTTGTTGTTTTTACCAACTGTTTACGAACAATCTGGAAGATGGTATAGGACTGGCATCATTTCATTCTGTTACATATGGGGTCACTTCCATTAGATGGTGTGCACTGTCCAGGGAAGACAACAGCAAATCTTCCCACTCCTCAAAGTTCTGATGGGGTTGGAAGCCTCTGCTATGTTTTCCTATGTGTTCACTGTTCTAGGATGCAATTCTCCCTCACTAGCCTGCAGGGTCTGTATTGACAACTGCAGCATAAGGAGCTCTGGTAGCGTAGTGGTTACGAATTGGGCTGCAAACTGCAAGGTCAGCAGTTTGAAACTACCAGCTGTTCCGCGGGAGAAAGATGAGGCTTTCTGCTCCCGTAAAGATTAACAGCCTCGGAAACCCTGTACAGGGTCGCTATAGGTCGGAACCGACTCCACGGCACATCACCACTACCACCACCCAGGAACCAGTTCAGAATTCTCCTTGAGACCTAAAGAACACCAATAAACAGATGCCAAACAGTCAAGAGAGTCCAGCGATTCCTCTACAAGCCTAAGATTAGGGAAAAGGACATGGGTAATGGTCAGTGCAAATGATTGACTTGTTCAATGGTCATGTGAAAGATGGCAGGTCCATCAGAGGCACCTCCGAAGAAAAGGCCTGATAGTCTACATCTGAAAATTCAGCTACTGGAAGTCATATGGAGGAGCACAGTTCTCTTCTGGCACATCTGCAGCCAGCATTAGTCAGAATCAGTTTGATGATTACTGGTAAGTTGTTGTTACTGTTGCCAGATGCTGTCAAACCAGTATCAATGATAGAATGAAACACTACCTGGTTCTGTACCATTCTGAAAGTTGTTGCTGTGTTTGAGTTCATTGTTACAATCACTGTGTCAGTTCACTTCCTTGAGACTCTTCCTCTTTTTCGTTGACTCTCCGCTTTACCAAAGTCGAGGTCCTCCAGAGAGGTCCTGATAACACGTCTAAAATACATGAAGTGAGTCTCCCCATCCTTACTTCCAAGGAGCATTCTGGCTATACTTCTTCCAAGACAAATTTCTTTGTTCTTCATGGTACTTTCAATGTTCTTCACCAATAATGCATCAACTCTTCTTTGATCTTCCTTATTTATTGTCCAGCTTTCACACGCAAATAAGGCAACTGGAAATATAAGGGGACACCTTAGTCCTCAGAGTGACATCTTTGCTTTTTAGTATTTTGTGCCATTTGATAACTTCAATCTTTTCTTCTCTTATCATGATGTTGCTTGTGAGGAGTTTTGTTTTCTTTCTATTGAAAGTGCAATCCATACCAGAAAGTGCTTCAAGTTCTCTTTTCTGACAGCAAGCAAAGTTGGTTCATCTGCATATCATAGGTTGTTAATGAGTCTTCTTCGAATCCCAATGCCATATATAATCCAGTTTTTCAGATTTTTGCTTAACATATAGATTGAATAAAATATGGTGAAAGGACAGAACCCTAATTTAAAACCATTCAGCATCCCCTCGTTCTGTTGGAAGGACTGCCTCTTGGTCTATGTACAAGTTCTGCGTGAGTGTAATTAAGTGGTCTAAAATTCCCATTCTTTGCAATGATTTATTATGATCCACACTGTTGAATGTCTTTGCATAGTTAATAAAAACATCTCTCTGGTATTCTCTGCTTTCAGCCAAGATTCACCTGACATTAGCAATGAATTTCCTCATTTCAGGTCTTCTTCTGAATCCAGCTTGAATTTCTGGCAGTGGATTGTCGATAGACTGCAGCAAATAGTCTATGAATTTTATGAATTACCTTCAGCAAATATTTTTGTTGTTGTTAAGGGCTGTCGAGTCAATTTTGACCCAAAGTGACTCTGTATAGGGTTTCCAAGGAGCAGCTGGTGAGCTTGAACCACCGATCTTGCAGTTCAAACGACTTTGCAGTCTGACACATTAGCCCACATTACTTGTATGTAACATTTCATGTTGCTGTTTGATGATTTCTACATTCTGATGGATCATTTTACTTTGGAATAGGCACATCACAGTGTTTCAGTCCTTTCCCTTAGATAAGAGACACTTTGATCTTTGAGGCACCTCCTCAACCGTGGATTCTACTCATTATGACTTGAAATCAAGAATGAATGAGGAGTCAAGTCTGCTGATACCATAACTACTTAGTGGCCACATTCAGATTTAGAACTTAGGTCCCTTGATTGTTGGTCTCATAGTATTTTAAGTTTTTCAACCTTATATTTCCGCCTCTCACCCTGATTCTGGAACAATGAGTCGTGCCTAGATTATTTTTTCTCAAGTCCTTTTTTCTTTTGGCATTCAGTGATTCCCCGTCACGAGATGACAATAATAGACTTTTGATATGCACTTTGGTCTGTTTTGTTAGGGACACATGCTCTTATATATGCTCAGTGATTAATGGCTTTTCATTAGGGTTCCCAGCCACAAATTAAACGCAAACATATAAACAGTACTAAAGGAAGATTATTAAAGGGCATGGGTTTTACAAAACACAGTGATGACATGAAACTTTTATAAGTATTTGTTGGTATGGAATCATAATTACAGCAATCAAGACAGATACACAGCTTTTGTAAGAAAAAAAAGGTAATTAAAATTTAAAAGCACACAACTCAAAGTTGCCATCACAAAAACGACTATTATAGCAACAATTTCTCATTTGGACATTTTTTTGGCAAGAGGTCTGAGCATTGTTTATTGTGAGTCAGAAACAGGCACTGAGAAAATATGCAAATTTTTTCAGCAAGAGAAAATGCAGCTTTGAGTTGAGAAAACAGGGTGAATGGTGAAAAAGATCTGGCCTTTAAATACAAATCAACCTTTGCGGATGGAACAATCTAAGGGTGAGGTCAGAAAAAAGTTCGTTTACACTTTTAGACATACATTCAAGGATGGTGTAGTGTTCCTGAGTCACAGTCCATTTCATGCCTGTATCTATAGATTTATTCCCCAGCCAGATACCAGGGAAATGTCTTAAAATTCTATTTTCCTTGACTAAGCAGGGGGATTGCTTTTGTCCTAGGAGAGCTTTAGGTCATGAAAGAGGTAAAGGCCAAGCTCCTCCCTGACCCAGGTTCTCCTCATGTTAGCTCACACCTGCTAAAATTAAATGAACACTGGATGACCTGATTATTCTGCCAACAGGCCTCAATTGTAAGAGTCTTGATTTCTATTAGTTCTGCATTTATCCAGAAAGTTCTCCCAAACTCTGAACATCAGTAGGTAAAACCAGGGAAGGTGACCTGGCATTGGAGAAAATACACTGAGACTGGAGGTTGGAAGATCTGAGTTGTAAACTTGGGTAAACATTGTGGCCCATGGGTTTCAAGGAGTCCCAAACAGTTAACACTGTTGGCTGCGGACCAAAGAGTTGGACGTTTGAGTTCACATGCAGATACATCATAAAAGAAAAGCTTGGTGATATAATTCCAAAAAAGTCAGCCAATTTATACCCTACAGAGCAGTTTTATTCTGGCACTCATGCAGTATCATGGACCAGAATTATCTCAACAGCAAATAGCTCTGGAATTCAAATGTTTTAAACCCTTTGCTCAAATAATGATGGTAGTGAAACCTCAACAATGTGACACATCTGCCATAAGCCTGAAGTGGGGGTAGAGAACTTCTAGTCTTGTCTTCTCACTGGCTTCCCATTCCTCCCTGCTCCCATGGTCACCAATGGACCCTGAATCAGCTCTGAGTTGTCAGGACACAATATGGAAATGACTGGACCAGGTAATGTAACGTATTCAAATTCCAAAAATAATATTTCCATAAACTAGAATAACCTCTTGGGAAAAGATAAAAGACAGGAAATGGAACTCTATGAAACCTGTACCATTAGCAATACTTCAATTAATAAATCTTGTAGAGGTATACCATATTTTAACAGATTCAATCAGAGGTAGATGTGTGAGTTATGTGTCTCAGGCCTCAGGCTGTGTGTATTGAGCGCTTGGATGTGGCTCAAGGTTCAATATCCACAATATTCTCGATCTTGAAAACTTGGTCCAAAAAGAAGTAAAATACATCATTCATAATTATTTACATTGATTTCATTATATATTAGATACTTACATATTGGGTTAAATACCATGCTTTAAGATTAATTTCACTGGCTTCTTTTTCCTTCTTATAATATGCCTATTAGAAAAAATTTACGTATGTGCCCCTTACTGTATTTCTCTTGGATATCACTGTTAAAAAAGTGATAGTTCTCTTTATGGTTGGCGGCATTGTGACTCAGTGATAAAAATTTCCCCTTCTATGTAGGGGCCCCAGGTTTGAGTCCCAGCCAACACACCTCACATGCAGGTACAACTCATTGCCAGTGGAGACTTATACGTTGTTATGATATTGAATAGGTTGCACTAGAGCTTCCAAACTGAGGCAGACTAGGTAGAGGGGCCTGGTGATCTACTTCCAATAAAAAAATCCATAGATCATAGTGATCCAATTCCTAATCTATCATGAGGATGACACAGGATCAGGCAGTTGTTTTCCTTCTGCTGTGCATGAAGTTGCTGGGATTGGGGGCTGACTTTACAGTAAGTAAAAACTAACCATCTCTTTGTTGAGGGGTCCTTGGAAGAGGATAGATTTGGCAGGCCGAGTGAAATCACTTCCCCAGTCCAATCTCTTCCAATTTATTTAAACAGATTAACATATGGCAAGAATATTTTGGTTTCTACACAAAGGCTTAGTGCTAATGCTAATTGCATTATTAATAAAAACAGCTACCGTTTATTAAGTCTCTTTTTATTCGCTAGGTACTGTGCCAAATGCTTTACATTTGCCTCATTTACTTGTCACAACAGCCCTACTGTTACTACATTTTATTATCCCCAATTTACCAATGAAGGAATTGATGTTTGGAGAGAATTAGCAACCAGCCAAGGTCAGCAGCTGGTTAAGTGGTAGTCCTTGGATTCCACTGCAGGTCACTTCTATTCAAAAACCAGGCACTTGAGGGCCACCCAGTTGTACTTTGCCTGGACTAACACTCCCAAGGAAAATGCTGTTCTCAGAGTTCAACAAATTCCCACTGTTTGAAGGCAAGGGAGAGAAGGTGAGATACAAAACCAGGGGAAAATCGTAGCAGTGATTGTGTAGTGCGGTAGGGAGTACACATGTGTGATTAAGTATATGGCAAAGTAAGATCTGATGACAGAGATGAAAGGTGAAATTCTTAGACAAGAGAGAGATTAATTCCAGTTGTTGGTAAAAGGGCAAGATTTCATGGGAGAGGTGGTATTTCATAAAGACCTCCAAAGATGAGGAAGGTTTTTCCCCCCAAAATTTAGGAATAGCTAACGCCACACATTAGCCAGTATGTATGACTGTTGTGGCTTGCTGTTAAACTGGAAGCCATCCCACCAGTATTTTAAATACCAGTAGGATCACCTATGGTGGACAGGTTTTGACAGAACTTTCAAACTAAGACAGACTAGGAAGACAGGTTTGACAATATACTTGTGAAAGTTGTTGTTGGTGGTTATGCACCATGGAGTTGGTTCTGACTCCTGTAGAAGGTTTTTGAGGCTGTAAATCTTTACAGGAGCAGAAAGCCTCATCTTTCTCCCGCAGAACAGCTGGTAGTTTCAAACTCTTGACCTTAAGGTTCGCAATCTGATTCGTAACCACTACGCTACCAGAGTGCCAATAATCATCTTATGGATCACAATAGAATATTGTCAAATATATGGGGGACTTCAAAAGGACTGTGGGAAAATACCATTATCTTTTTATTTCACTTTTTTACAAACTTTCTGAAGCGTCTTTGCATGCTGGAAAATGAACCCCTTAAGTTGGAAGGCACTCAGAATGCACAGTGACCACAATAATGATCTTTTTTTTTTTTTTTTAATGCTTTATTGTGAGTTACCACCACTGGACCAATAAACAACATTCTTA
>NW_006408908.1:275031-282547 GCF_000296735.1 Chrysochloris asiatica
GTGAAATGTCTTGATCACACCATCATATTTGATTGATAGTTTTGCTGGATAGACAATTCTTGGTTGGCAGTTTCTTTTCTTGTAGGATTTTATATATTTCTCCCCATTGCCTTCTTGCCTGCATGGTTTGTTCTGAATAGTCAGAGCTTAATCTGATTTGCTTCCCTTATAAGTAACATTTCACTTCTTCTTGGCCACTTTTAATATTCTCTCCTTGTCTTTGATTTTGGACAGCTTGATTATTATATGTCTTGATGACTTTGATTTGGGGTCTATCCTTCCTGGGGTACATTCGGCTTCTTGAATGTTTACCTTCTCTTCTTTTAAGATGTTAGGGAAATTTTCTTCCAGAAGCTCTTCAACTATCTCCTCTGTGGACTTTTCTGATTCTTCCTGTTCCAGAATGCCAATAATTCTTAAGTTGTTTCTCTTCATGTTATCCAGCATGAATCATAGACTCTCTTCAGATTTTTTTTTATCCCTTTATCCACTTGCTCTTCTATCTTAAAATATTGAGAGATTTGTCTTCCAGCTCATTAGTTCTGGCTTTCATCTCTTCCATTCTGCTCCTTTCCCCTTTCAGTGTATTGTCCATTTCTGATATTTTATTATTAATAATTTGGACCCCTTTTTGTAAGTTTTGACTTGTTTCCAATGCTGTATCAATATTATTTGGTTGCTCTTGTAGAACTTTCCTGATTTCTTCCTTGTTTTCCTCCACCCCTTTTTGGAGCATTTGAATTTGTTTCCATATCATTCTTCTGACTTCTTTCTCAGGCATATCCAAAACCTGCTCTTACTGTTCTAGAAAGCTCTTGTGTGTCTCCAGCTCATTTGTCTCAACTTCGCTCTTCCATTTTTGGACATGTCTTGATATAGTTTGTTGTTTCTTGTTAGTCATTTCCAATAGTTATATGTTTTATTTATTTATTTATTTTTAATGCTTAAGTGGATGTTTGTTGGTGTTTGTTGGGTGTCTCCTGGTGAATGTGATCAGGAAACAAGTTTCCTTTTTCACATGTAATGCTTAGCAGGTGTGGTTGGCTCTTGTCTTAGTGGTAGAATATTATGGGCAATGCTTATAGCTTGGCTATATTGCCACAATTGCTGTCTCTTTTTGGGTAACATAGGAAGAAACAGCTCCTGCCTCCAGGAATGATGTGTGATCAAAAGGACCAAAAGCAGAAGTAATATAAATGCAGAGAAAAATACCACCACTTTGGAACAGAAATAAAGCTGTGGTTGACTATCCCATGCTATACAGGCAGTGTGTGTGCATGACAGAAGCCTCTAGCAGTGTGTTAGGGTGTCCCCTCACTCAGGCTCCTCCTCTAGTCACTACAGTAGAGGTGTGCAGGTAGATATTATGAAGTTAATGGAAGAAAGATTGTCCACTATTTTTGTCTTTGAAGGTCAGTTAGGTATCTGCCTGTGCACAGTGCAATTCTTGAGATGGTTGAGTCCTTTTATTTTGGGGTTTTACAAATTGTATTATAAGGATCCTGCACACGGAGCTCAGGTAGCACAGGGGCCACGAATGGGGCTGTGAACCTCAAGGTCAGCAGCTCGAAACCACCAGCCACTCCACGGGAGAAAGGCAAGGCACTCCACTCCGGCAAAGACCCACGGTCCCAGAAAACCCACACAGGGCCGCCTGGAGTCATAACCAAGGTGCACAGCCACCAAGGGTCTTACACAAATCAATCTTAGGACTGTGCCCTGTGGCTGATGTCATTAGTGGCTGCCAAGCTCCTTCTCTCTGTACCGTGGGGAAGCTGTGGGGTCAGGGCTGTTTTTTGGGGGTGCACATCCACCCACCTGGTGGCGTCTTGGCTGAGCAAAGCATGCGCGACACGGAAGATGCAGAAGAAATGTGTAGAGTCTCCCACGCCTCTTTTTGCAAGTGTCTCTGCGCTGCTTTTTGAGCTGGTTCACTGAGCCAGAATGGCTGTAGCCCTGCCCTCTAAATTCTGCCAGGGAGGGGTGGCCATAGAGAGAGTCCCATCTCCAGATTCCTAACTTGCAGTATTTTCCTTAATATCGAGATTTGTTTCACTTGCAAGTGTGGGAAACTGACATGCTGGACCTTATGGTAGATTCAGAGCTCTGGAGTTGTTCTGTGAGCACTTCCTGTATGAAATCCCAGCCCCTCCAGCATGGACACTTCCCTACATGACTTTCTCTACTGCTGTTGAAACCGGAAGAGCCACAATAATGATCTTGAACTTACCAATTAACGAGGCAAATATTTCATTCTGTTTTGCATGAGGTCTCCATGAGCTAAAGCCAACACTGCAGCAACTAACAACAGCAAGAGGAAAATCTAGGTAGAGACATTCCAGGAGGGAGAAACAATAGTAAAGATACAGTTGTGTGAGGGAACTAGCAAAAAGTCCAGATTGGTTATTTATATATGGCGAGAGGTATGAGAAAAGACAAGAAAGAGAGAGGAAACTACAAGGATGAGTTGAAAATGATCTGCACTCTAGTTATATTAAAATGCCCGTCAATGTCCACGACTGATGACATTAAGCATGCGTGTGGAATGATTGTATCGAATAGATGAGTGACGGTGGATTATGCAAATCAGCAATGGCTCTTCCTATGAAATACTCCATGACACACCTGGATTTTGAAAAGTTTGTGCAAAACTTTTTTTTTTATTTTGAAGTTGTTTGTGCAACAACTCACAAAAGAACATAAACAGAAGCATTTAGACATCTATCTACAAACAAAATTTTAACCAATACTCTAAAGAAGGTAAAAGTTTCTTTAAAAATTTATTACTGGTGATGAGACAGATTTTTCACTATGAGCCTGAAAGTAAATGGCAGAGTATGAAATGGAAATATCCTCAACTGCCAACCAAGAAAAAGTTTAAAAAGCCAACCATCAGCTGGGTAATTGATGCTTACAGTTTTCTAGGATTCTGAAGGGTGAGTATTAGAACACCATCAGGAAAAAGGTTCAACAATCAATAGCACTCATTACAGTGAGATGCTCACTGAAGAGCTGAAGCTTAAATTTCAGATTAAATGCTTTCCAGGGCCATTGTGATCTTGCACGACGATTAATGTTCACATACCCCGGCCCACACTTCCTTTTGAGGTGTTAAATAAAGAATCCTCCCTATAGTTCTGATCTTATGTCATTGGACTTTCACCTTTTTGATCCCCTGAAAGCAGCTCTTGGAAAATGAAGGTTTACTTCTGATGAAGTGAAGACAGCAGTGCATTTGCGGTTCAAAGCTCAACCAGAAACATTTTTAGATGAGGGATTAAATACCAAGATTTGTTTACAGATGGGCAGAATGTATTGAAAAGCAAGGAGATAATGTCAAAAAATGATGCATTTGTCTTTTCTAGAAGTTGACTAAAATAGATTTTACAGTCAGAGTGAGAAGTGAGGAAGTAGAAATAGCTTGTTCCATTGTTTTCTTGGCCAATGCAACCCAATACCATTTTCATATTGCAAAAATATTTTAGGAGCTGATGAGCAGACATCTAAAGTGCAACTATTGGTCTCTTCCTGTGTGTGGGAAAGAAGAGTGATGAAAATTTTAAATGCTTGGATTCAATAGATACAATAGACTAATGGAACATGAGAACATCAGTCTCCATGACCTTGAAACAAGAAGAACTAGATGGGACTCAACTACCACTACCATCTGTTCTGAAAGTGATCTATTATAAGTCCTGGATAGAAAAGGAGAAAATGTGAAACTGAAAATTACAAAAAGACTGAATTTACTGGTTAGAAAGAGACTGGAGGAACCCGAGACTATGACCCTCCATCACTCTTCATGTTGAGACTGAATTCACTCTTGTGACTCAATTTTCAGCCAAGTGGTAGATAGATATATAGTGAGGTACACTCACCATGGAACGGGCAACCATTCAAAGCCAGAAGAACAACATTTACCTAAAGACAAAGTTCAGCAGGATTGGGAAGGATGGTAGAAGGGAAACAAGAATCACAGGAAGGAAGTAGGATAATTAATGTTACACGGAGGGGGTAGCAGTCATTGAAGTGAAACAAAGTACATGATTTGTTGAAAGTAAAACTGATGATCTGCTCTGTAAACCTTCACTCAAGTTGAAAAAAAAAATTTTTTTAAGTCTTTGAAGTGGGGCTTTCAAAATCAAAGGTAGATTCTTATTAATGATAATAAAGTCTTTTCTTTCTTTCTCTCCCTCTCTAAACTTCAGCATATAACAAGCAGTAACACCAACCAGGAGTCCTGGTGTGGTGCTGTGGGTTAATGCACCAGACTGCAAAGCCGTTTGAACTGCAAGGTTAGCGGTTCAAGCTCACCAATTGCTCCTCTGAACTCCTACACCGGGTCACTAGGGGTCAGAACCAATTAGACAGCACTTTACAACAACACTACCAGCCAACAATAAAATCAGTTCCTTTATCTTCCAAGATCTACTCACTCTTCATAAGTTAAATATAATAAGCAAAGACTCGAAGGGGAACAGTCATTTGGTGATGAACATTCTTGCATATTCTAGGATTTTTTCCCAGCAGAAATATCTGTGCAAACTCTGATCAAAACCCTTGTCTTTACTCCACACCATCAGAGAAAGAAAACACTTGTTAAAAGCAGACAGAAAAGACTAGAAAAAGCACCTTTCACCAGATACAGAATAGAGTGAATAATGGTCTTAGATAATCAATTGGAATTTCTTTCTAGATGGAAAAGCTATTTGTCAAGGACATGAGGGCAAAATTCCATATTAAATATTACATTTGAAGAAGGAAGCAAAATAGCAGACATTTAGAAAGAAATTCCAATTGATCATCTAATAACATTATTCACTCTATTCTGTATCTGGTGAAAGGTGCTTTTTCTAGTCTTTTCTGTCTACTTTTAAAAGTTAACAAGTGTTTTCTTTCTCAGATGGTGTGGAGGAAAGACAGAGTTTTGGTCAGAATTTGCACAGGATGTGTGAAAGTATCCAACAACAAAACCCTTCACCAAATCTGATAGGACTCTGACCTCTTACTGCTCCTTCTGTTTTCAAATTCTTCCAGGAAGTTGGAGCCACAGTTGGCGTCTATTGTTAGGGAGAAATTTAGTGATTAAAATGTGGTCCCAGTCTAATCTCAGTCCTGGATTTGACTCTCATTTGAAATGTGTGGGGATGGGATTGCAGATTAGAGAAAGGCATTCTGCTATAGCAGCTCTGAGGTACAGTATGTTTATCCCATAATAATGACCTCATTGAGACTCACTGTGACCCCATGTGTATCAGAGTAGAACCATGAGTTGGAATTCATTGATAGCAGCTGATTACCTTATGCACCAGTCATTTACTACAAACTTGTCCCCATAGCCAGGCACCCAACAAGTCCTGCCATTATTGGAACATTTACTATCCCTTGAATTGAGTCCCTGTGCTTCCCCTCTGATTATTCTAGTATTCATCAGGAATGTATCAAAACCTCAAATCAAACCATTATCTTCGAGACAATTCTGACGCATAGAAACTGTATTGTTGTTATTAAGTACCACTGAGTTGGTTCCAACCCATAATGACCCTGTATAGGATTTCTGAGGAGCGGCTGGTGAGCTTTAAAACTGACTTTGCAGTCCAGTTCGTTAACCCACAGCACCACACCAGAACTCCTTATTGTGGTTGTTAAATGTCATTGAGTAGATTCCGACCCATAGAGACCCTGGATGAGGTTTCCTAGGAGTAAGCTTGAACCGTTGACCTTGCAGTTCAAATGCCTTTGCAGTCTGGTGTATTAACCCACAGTGTCACGCCAGGTAATTCCTTATAGGACAGAGTAAATTGCTCCACAGTGTATCCAAGGCTCTAAATCTTTATGGAAACAAACTGCCTCATCTTTTTCCCACAGATTATCTGATGGGTTCAAATCATTGATTTTTTTGGTTATCTGACCAAACTTTAACCCACTATGCCCCCTAACTTCTTATCACAGAAGAGAAGTCTCTATCACACACCCACAAAGCCTCAGTCCTAGGGTTCCTAGCTACACTGATGTCTGCTTCCTTGATGACTTTGCCATTTCTGTTTTCTGGGTATTCTAGATCAGATTAGTATGTTGTTGTTAGGTGCCATGGAGTCTATACCGACTCATAGTGCCATATGCAAGACAGAACAAAACACAGCCCATCCTGTGCCAGCTTCACAATATTGAGCCCATTACTGCTGTCATTGAGATTTTATGGGAGAAGATCCTTCAAGTATGTCTTGAGCCTCTGAGAGTTTCCAAGAGATTAAAAAACAATATATATGGGTACATGAATTCAAATTGATGTCATTTGAGTGACAAAAGGGGAAAGAACACATAAGAGAAGAGAGTGGATAAAAACACAAACTTCAAAAGGATAGTAGCAGGATGCAGGCAATGTTAAAAGATTAGTTCTCATTTTATTGTTGTTCAGTACCATCAGGTCAGTTCTAATTCACAGTGAACCTACATAGAATTTCTGAGGAATGGCTGGTGGATTTGAACTGTCAACCTTGGAGTTAGCCTTCCAGTGTTTATACTACAGCACCACATCAGAACTCCTTTTTAGATGACTGGGACCTCCCAACAATTTAGGTGCATCAAAAGACTAAAAAGAGAGTCCAGAGATGGGCAAAAAATTTTTTTGCAATGACATATCAGACAAGTGAATAATTTCTAAACATTATCGAAAACTGCAACATCTATTTCTAAATATTTAGTCACTGTGGAAAGCTGTCAGATATCACCAAAAAACTGACTATTGAAGCATAGTGAAGAACACCAGAGTATTGTCAGATACAGTGCAGGAAAGTGAACTCCTCGGGTTGGAAGGTACTCAAAATATGAATGGGGAGGAATTGCTTCCTCAAAGTAGAGTTGACTATGAAGAAGTGAATGGATTGAGCTCTTGGGACCTTAATTTGTTGATAGAGCACAACTCAAAATAAGAAGAAACAGCTATAATCATACATTAAGAGTCAGAACATGGAATGTACAAAATGTGAATCTGGGAAAACTGGAAGTTGTCAATAATGAAATGGAATAAAACAGATCAATATCTTAGGAACTAGTGAGCTGAAGAACGGATTTGATGCTTAAGACACTAAAGACCAAAGACCAGTAGTTGACACCAAGAACATCATACGGAAGAAAGCAAAAGGTCATTAAGAAGACAAGAAAGAAGGAAAAGACCACAATAGATGTCAAGAAGTGATTCTGAACTTGCTCTCCAGCATAGAGATGCTAGAGAAAATGGAAGAAGTGAGGAGGTACAGGCGGTGAATGGAAAATTTCAAAGGTCAGTTCAAGAATGCAAAATAAATATTATAATGAAATATGCAAAAACCTGGTGCTAGAAAACTAAAAAAGGAAGAACACGCTCAGCATTTCTCGAGTTGAGGCAAGTGGAGAAAAAATTCAAACCTCAACTTTTGGTATTGAAGGATTCTAAGGGCAAATTATTGAACGATGCAGAAAGCATCAAAAGATGGAAGGAATACATAGAGTCACTGTACCAAAAGGAAATGGTTGA
>NW_006408908.1:282647-284463 GCF_000296735.1 Chrysochloris asiatica
GATCGGACATTGTTTCGTTCTGCTGTGCATAGGGTCGCTATGAGTTGGTTCCGACTCGATGGCACCTGACAACAACAACAATTGTGAGTTATGTGATAGTTTACATGGGAAAACATTAGCTTCACATTGATCCCATCGTATATCGTTTCCTTGCCATCGTTATAATCCCCTCCATGCATCATCCACCAACCACAGGGTGTACCCCACAAACCTGTCCCCCGGTCATCAGCATAGAGCCCCTCTCCCTCACTGGGTCCAAAGTCCCCAGCCACTCCATCTCTCCACGTTATCCTCTCTGCCTCCATCTCTGGCATCACTGCTTCTCTGGGTAGGGTTCCGCTCTCCGCTCTTCTCCATCGATGGTCCCAGGGATCTCTGCTCCTAGACTGCAAACTTAATCCCTCCCCTCCTTTTGCTACAAAACATCTACCTTTACATTTCCAGCCCTTATAATCAGTCTTGATAACAATTATTCACCGTTGTATTGGAAGAGCCCTATCTGCATCTCCTTTCCTTGGCCCCGCCTAGACAGACTGGATACTACTCAGTGGAGATTCTACCTTCCTCCACGCCCTCTAGATCTAGGTTCCCTCTTGAAAGCTTGTAAACCAGTCACTTCTTGCCTCTGTATCTGCCCCCATTCTGGGTAGCCAATGTCCAAGTTGCCCATCCCTGCCCTCTCCGTGTATGGAGGGGTGGGAATGATTCTCGTTATGAAGATTTGTTCCCTCTTTTAAGCTACTGCTTCCATAGGTGTAAGTCATGTTCATCAAATTGTATCAGATTATTCTTTTTTCCTCTCCTTTCTTCTTCTAATTGAGCTCTGATCATCCAGCCATTGAAGCCAGGTCAAGTGGGTATTATCTGCAAGTGTGGATGTACTTATGCATGTGCCCTCTCTTTTTATCAGCTGGATGCTTCACTCTCTACTCTAGGCATCTGTGGCTATATCATTGACTCTGGACCCAAGAGTCCCCAGGTCTTGCCACACTGCTGGCCAGCCAGGTCTCCAGCCAGGTTCACAGGAGTCTATTGAATGTTGTAGGGCTTAGCTCACAGCTTCATTGATGCTTTCCCCTCACTTCCCCTTATCGGTGACAAATGTGGTCACCAATCAGAGCATGCATTCCTACTGGGTCTTAGTCTTGGAAGGAGGTTTGTCCTGAGGGGATCGGACCACTTGCCTTGATGACTGTTTGTTCTTGTAGTAATTAGTCAATCTGCCTATATTGTTTTATATTTTTCCTATCAGTCTTTCTTTCAAGAAGTATCTTCTGTTCTTCTGGTAGCTCCAGGCTGGTCTGCTTGTCCTTTCAAGTGGAAATTGCCCCTCAGAAGATTCTGGATGGTGTTCAGGATTCCACCTATGGCCTTGTGTAATGCAGATGCTCCGCAGGAACCCTTTTTAGGTATTCTAATCAGTTATAGGCAGAAGACTGACTTACAAGCTTTCTATGGTGATATTTCTGGCTATTCCTTTTTCTCCCCCTCCAGTGTCTATTTTATAGTGGTATGCCAGGGAAACCAAGATTCAAAAGATAGCCAAGTATCTTAACATTGTTTCCCCATTTCCCTCATTCCAACCATGTCTCAATTCTCTGTATTCCAGAGCCCTGTTGTTCCAAAGTTGTGCATATATCAATGGTAGGCAAGGGAAACCAAGATTCAAAAGACAGTCAAGTATCCTAATATTATTCACCTCTTTTCCCCTTTCAAGCCATTCCTCTGTCCCTGTAACGTGAAGCCCTGTCATTCCAAGGTTGTGCATACATTATCATTTACCTCTGTCCCACCTAGCCCATGCAAACCTGCCCAA
>NW_006408908.1:290171-292213 GCF_000296735.1 Chrysochloris asiatica
ACATAGAGTCACTGTACCAAAAGGAAATGGTTGATATTCAACCATTTCAAGAGGTAGCATGTGATCAAGAGCCAATGATACTGAAGGAAGAAGTCCAAGGTGTATTGATGGCATTGGCAAAGACACCATGAAGGGTCAGAACACAAACTGAAATCATTCAAGAAAGTGAGGTGGCACTGAAGGCACTCACTATTTATGCCAAGAAGTTTGGAAGACAACTACCTGGCCAACTGACTGGAAGAGATCTATATTTGTGCCCATCCAAAGAGAGGAGACCCAACAGAATGTGGAAGTCATCAGACAATGTCATTGATATCCCATGTGAATAAAGCTTTACTAAAAGTAATCCAAAAATGGCTATAACCATGCATTAACAGAGAACTTCCAGAAGTTCAAGCTAGATTCAGAAGAGGATGTAGAACAAGGGATATCATTGCTTACATCAGATGGATCTTGGCTGAAAGCGGAGAATACCAGAATGATGTTTATTTATGTTTTATTGACTATGTAAAGGCTTTCAATTGTGTGGATCATGACAAGCTATGGACAACATTGTGAAATATGAGTACTCCTGAACGCTTAATTGTGCTCATGAGGAATCTGGACAAACACCAAGAAGCAGTTGTTCAAACATAACAAGGAAACACCGAAAGGTTTAAAATTAGGAAGGTGTACGTCAGGGTTGTATTATTTCACCATACTTACTTAATCTGTATGCTGAGCAAATAATCTTGGAAGCTGGATTATATGAAGAAGAATGTGGCATCAGGATTGCAGGAATTTTCATTAACAAACTGTGATATGCAGCTGATACAACCTTGCTTGCTGAAAGTGTAGAGGATTTAAAATGCTTATTGATGAAGATCAAAGACCACAACCTTTGGTATGGGTTATATCTCAATGTAAATAAAACAAATATCTTCACCAGTGGACCAATAAACCATATCCTTATCAATGAAGAAAATATTGAAGTAAGTTGTCAAAGACCTTATTTTTCTTAGGTAAATCATCAACGCTCATGGAAGCAGTAGTCGAGAAATCAAATGATGTATTGCATTAGTCAAATCTGCTGTATAAGACTTCTTTAAAGTGTTCAAGAGTAAAGATGTCAGTTTGAGTATTAAGGTGTGCCTGACCTAAGCTGTTGTATTTTCAATAACATCATATGCATGCGGAAATTAGACAGTGAATAACGAAAACCACAGAAGAATTGATGCATTTGAGTTCTGGTGTTGGAGGATAATATTGAAAGTACCATGGACTCCCAATAAAGCAAACAGATCTGTGTTGGAAGAAGTGTAGCCAGAGTGCTCCTTGGAAGCCAGGATGACCAAACTTCATCTCTCATAATCCAGACATATCAGGAGACACCAGTCACTGGAAAAGGATATGTTAGGTAAAGAGAAGGATAGGAGGGCTCCCAACAAGATGGATTGGCACAGCGGTGGCAGTGATGGACTCAGGTGTAGCAATGATTGTGAGGTTGGCCCAGGACTGGGCAGTATTTCCTTCTGTTGTGCATAGGGTATCTACGAGTCATTACTGACCTGATGGCACCTAACAACAAACAACAACAATACTGAACTGAAATGGACTGCTATTAATCATTTGGAATTTGACAACCCCGTGGTTTAAATGGCAGCATAGCACATTGAAGAAGAATGGTATTGCTATCATTGAAAAGAACATTTCAAGATCTGTCTTGAAGTACAGTGCTGTCTGTGATAGGATAACATCTCATATTTTGGACATATTATAAGGAAGGGTATCTTGATTATATCAGGATTGTATCAACATTGACATCGAAATCTAAAGAGACAGTTTAAATTTACTATATCTGTGGAAAGAGAAGATGGAAAAGCTCCATATCATCAGTGAAGACAAGGCCAGGGGCAGACTGGAACAGACCATAAATTACTGATATGCAAATTCAAATTGAAGCTGAAGAAAATGAAAACAAGTCTACGAGAGCCAAAATATGACCTTGAATTTATCCCTCCTGAATTTAGAGATCATCTGAAGAACAGATTTGATGCATTAAA
>NW_006408908.1:312953-314295 GCF_000296735.1 Chrysochloris asiatica
GACCCTGTATAAAGTTTCCAAGGAGACGCTGGTGAGCTTGAACCGCCAACCTTGCAGTTCAAACAGCTTTGCAGTCTGGCGCATTAACCCACAGCACCCCACCAGGACTCCATTAGAGAGATGCAAATCAAAACAACAATGAGATATCATTTCTTCCCAAAATTAATAACAAAGTTTCAAAAAACGGAGATCAAAAACAAAAAATCTTGCTGTTGAGTATGTGGAGAGACTGGGAACCTACTATACTGTTGCTGGGACTATAAAATGGTGTAACCGCTGTGGAAAATGGCATGGCGCTTCCTCCAAAATCAGGAAATACCAATACCATATGACCTTGTAATCCTTCAACATCCTGTATACTCCAAAGAAATAAGAGACAGGGCATGAATAGGTACATGCACACCCGTGTTCATCGCCGCACTGCTCACAAAAGCAAAGAGATTGAGACCGTCTAAACATTTATCAGTGGAAGAATGGATAAACAAATTTTGGTACATACACACAACTGAAAACTATGAAATATTGAAGAATAATGATGAATTTGTGAAACACCTCATAACATGGATGAACCTTGAGACCACTATGGTGAGAGAAATTAGTCAGACACAAAAGGACAAATACTGTATAAGATCACTAGGAACTCAAGAAAAGGATTTTATGCTAAAGGAAATAATCTTTAATGATTGCCAGGGGTGGATGGGAAGGGAGAATAATACACTGACTAGAAGGTAGATACATGTTAGCTCTGATTATGGGTGGGCAATGAAATTGAAAAGGGAGATTGGCAGAAAATTCTGAAGACAGGTGAAGACACAGGAAGGGATACAAGGGTTAAAGGAAATAAAGCTAAATGCTGTTATATACACAACCATGAAGCAACAATGTTCTATGGGTATATACATGGATAGATACACAGGCTGAATGGGTATAAGAGGGTTAATGAGAGTATACCCACAGATATGTAAGGGAGTGAATCATAAATACTTACTAAATAACTTAAGGCAATTAGTTGTTGGGTCTGGGGTCTCAGTACTATAGTCTTGGGGACACCATAGTCAATTGGCACAGCACAGTTCACAAAGACAATGTTGTACATCCTACTTTGGTGAGTACGACTGGGATCATATAAGTTCTTGGACAGCCATATAAGGTGCAAGTATTATGAAAAAGAATGGTGTTATATTCGTCGTCAAAAAGAACATATCCAGATCAGTCATGAGGTACAATGCTATGAGTGATAGGACAATATCCATGCGCCTACAGGGAAGCCCAGTTAATACCACTATTATTCAAATTTATGCACCAACCACTAAAGCCAGTGAAGATGAAATAGAAGAATTCT
>NW_006408908.1:316810-325384 GCF_000296735.1 Chrysochloris asiatica
CTGGAATGCAAAGTCAGTTTGAACCACAGGTTGATGGTTCAAGCACACCAGAAGCTCCCTGGAAACCCTATACAGAGTTGCTATGGGTCAGAACTGACTTGATGGCACTTAACAACAACAATTGATCTCTTTATGTGCAGGAGTAAGAAGAGTGATGAAAATTTAAAATACTTGGAGTCAACTTGTCCAATGGACCAATGGAACATGCAAACATCAGTCACATGACTCAGACCAGAAGACCTAGATGGTGCCTGGGTACTCCTATCAACTCTTTTGAAAGGGATCACATTAGAAGGTCTTTTATAGAGTGAGAGAAAATGTAGAACAAATCTCACATTATAAAAAAATGACTAGGCTTACTGGTCGAAACAAGAATTGAAGAATCTGAGACTCTGGCCCTAGGCCACACATCAAGTCCCTAATGGAACTCACCTTCATGGCCCAGTTTTCAGCTAAGCAGTAAATATGTATGGGGGGGGGGCGGTGCAGCAACAACATTAATAAGGTATGCTCACCATGGAATGGTCAATCAATCAAGATCAAAAGGACAACACTTGCATAAGGACAAAGTTCAGAAGGGATGAAAAGGAGGGTAGAAGGGACGTATGAACCACAGGGAGGAAGTGGGATGATTATCTTTACAAGAAGGGGAGCACAATCATTGAGATGAAGCAACGTGTATGATTTATTGAATGTACTACTTATGATCTTCTCTGTAAACTTTCACTCAATTCACAACAACAAGTTTCAAAATAAGAAAGTAATTTCAGACTAGAGGGTGGCCACTACTGGATTTTTCACTTAAGGTTTATTTTGACATTCCAGATTCCTCAGTTTCACTAGCCTCTGACCTAGAGATTTTTCTGTCTTAGTCTAGTGTCTGTTTTAGTCCTTATGTAAGAACTTGTATTACTGAACAATCTTAAGTGGTTTCCCTTTATATTCTTTTAAAAATGTAGACATTTTCAAAATATATTCTCTTTGTAAGAGTAAAAACTAGAGAGTAAAATGCTAGCATCCCCTCCTATACTACTTTGTACTCCCAAGCTTCAACCCTCATGGAACAATTTATTCACCTTCATAAATCAAATATTTATTGAGTCCCTACATGGAACAGCCTAATGCAATACATCATTTGATTTCTTGACTGCTGCTTCAGTGAGTGTTGATAGTTGATCCAAGAAGAATGAAGTCCTGAGCAACTTCAGTCTTTTATCCATTGATAAGAATGTTGTTTATTGGTCCAGTGGTGAGGATTTTGGTTTTCTTTACATTGAGGTATAATCCATACCGAAGGCTGTGCTCTTTGATCTTCATCAGTAAATATTTTAACTCCTCTTCACTTTCAGAAAGCAAGGTTGTATCATCTGCATAAAGCAGGTTGTTAACGAGTCTTCCTCCAATCCTGATGCCATGTTTTTCTTCCCATAACCCAGTTTCTCGTATTATTTGCTCAGCATACAGGTTGAATAAGTATGGTGAAAGAATACAACCTTGTCGCACACCTTTCCCAATTTTAAAACATTCAGTGTTCCCATGTTCTGTTGGAACAACTGTTTCTTGGTCCAGGTACAGACTCCTCATGAGCACAATTAAGTGTTCCGGAATACTCATACTTTGCAATGTTGTCCATAGCTTGTCATGATCCACACAATCGAAAGCCTTTGCATAGTCAATAAAGTACAGGTAAACATCTTTCTGATATTCTCTGCTTTCAGCCAAGATCCATCAGACATCAGCAATGATATCCCTCATCCCATGGCCTCTTCTGATCAGGCTTGAACCTCTGGAAGTTCTCTATCAATGCACGCTTGCAGCCGTTTCTGTATTACCTTTAGTAAAACTTTACTCTCATGGGATTTCAAAGAGATTGTCCTAGGATTTCCGCATTCTGTTGGGTCACCTCTCTTTGGAATGGGCACAAAGATGGATCTCTTCCAATCAGTTGGCCAGAAAGTTGTCTTCCAAACTTCTTGGCAGAGATGAGTGAGTGCCTCCTGTGCCACCTCACTTTCTTGAAAGATTTCAATTTTATTCTATCAATTCCTGGTGTCTTGTTCTTTGCCAATTCTTTCAATGCACTTTGGACTTCCTCTTTCAGTATCATTGGCTCTTGATCATATGCTACCTCTTGAAACAGTAGAATATTAACCATTTCTTTTTGGTACAGTGACTCTGTGTATTCCTTCCATTTTCTCTTGATGCTTTCTGCATCATTCAATAATTTACCCAGTGGCTCTTTCAATAATAAAAGTCGAGCCTTGAATTTTTTCTTCAGTTCCCCCAGCTTGAGAAGTGCTGAGCATGTTCTTCTTTTTTGGTTTTCTGATTCCAGATCTTTGCACATTTTGTTGTAATATTTGGCTTCATCTTCTCGAGCTGATCTTTGAAATTTTCTGTTCAGCTCTTGGACCTCCTCATTTCTTCCATTTGCTTTAGCATGTCTCCAACACCACAACTCACATGCATCAATTCTTCTATGGCTTTCTTTATTCATTGTCCAAATTTCACATGCATGGAAGACTATTGAAAATACTATGGCTTGCGTCAGGCACACCTTTATCTCAAACTGACATCTTGGTTCTTGAACACTTTACAGAGATCTTAGGTAACAGATTTGCTTAGTACAATATGTCATTTGATTTAGAGAAGCTAAGTAACTCATCCAAGTTAGCACAACAAGTAAAAGCAAAGTTAGACATTTTAAGAAAATAAATTATATTATTATGTCATAAAAATCAGATATACAACCCTATGTACTATTTTATTCTAACTATATATCTAACTGCATTATTAAAAGGAAATGCCACATAAGGTAGTTGTCACTAGCCAGTGGGAGGATGCATAGATTTTCTTAACTAAGGACGTTCAGTATTTTTCAATGTTATACAATAAATAAGGAGCTCTGACAGCATAGTGGTTATGAGTTGGGCTGCTAAACTCAATGCCAGCAATTTGAAACTACCAGCCATCCTTGGGAGAAAGATGAGGCTTTCTGCTCCCATAAAAATTGACAGCCTCGGAAAAGTTATACGGGCTCACTGTGAGTTGTTGCTGACTCCATGGAACATAACCACCGCCACCAGCTTATGGTCTAGTGGGGAGAGCTAGGCCTTAAGCAAATATATGCACATTGTTCATTGTTTCAGTAAAGGACTCTCAATGGCAGTGAGTGAGATTTGGTACCCTGGGAGGCTTAAGTGCAGAGTGAAGATAGACTTTTTAAAGCTATGACTGCTGCATAGAGTATTGTTGTTCAGGTGGGAGCATACTGCAGAACATCCATTGATAAATGATACCCATTCTCATTGAGTAGATTCTGATTATAGAGTTGTTGTTGTTGTTGTTATGTGCTGTCAAGTCGGTTCTGACCCATAGCGACCCTGTACAGGGTTTCCGAGGCTGTAAACCTTTACGAGAGCAGAAATCCCCCTCTTTCTTCCGTGGAGCGGCTGGTAGTTTCGAACTGTTAACCTTAAGGTTCGCAGCCCAATTCGTAACCACTACGCTACCAGAGCTCTTACAGACGTGCTAACTGGGGTTTTTTTGTCTGTAATCTTAAAGGAAGCAGATCTCCAGGCCTGTTTTCCATGACACCTCTAGGTGGGCTCAAACCACAACTTTTGGTTAGTAGTTAAGTGCAAGTCATTTGCCCCTCCCAGGACCTTTGGTAGATGATGGTGCATTGGATAACAGTGGCTAACCATACAGATGGTGATAAGTGGTCCAATTTGGGATTTTGTCTTGAAAGAACAGAGAATTAGATGATGAATTGAATAAAGGGTATGGGAGTCAGAGTTGTGAAAAACGAAGCTATGGTTTTTGACCTGAGCAACTGAGTGAACGGAGTTTATCTGAAATGGGGAGTTGGATATGGAATGACAAGTCAGTTTAGTGTTGGGGAATCAAGAGTTGGATGGCACAGGACAAGGCAGTGTTTTGTTCTGTTTGCATAGTGTTGACATGAATTAGAACTAACTCAATGGCACCTAAAAACAAATGTCCGGGGGAAGGAGTTCAGGTGGTGGCATTCAGGAGTCTGCTCTAAGTGGTCTCAGAGCCTGACATTGAGGTAAGAGACAAAGTTAGAGCTCCACATTTGGGAGTTGGCACACACATGGTTCATTGCATGAGCATGCCAAGGGAGTAAGTGAGTGAAGACAGAGGAATTCAATAACTACAATTAAATTGCTAACATCATTTTGTTTATCATAGCACACTAAATGTCATTAAAAGATTGGAATTCTATCTAATTAAATATCTGTTTGTATGCTTCATATGTTAGCCAAATTTTTATAAGCATTTGTTGATTCAAAAAGGATGACACCAAGGTTTTTGGCCTGAGCAACTGGAGAAATGTAGTTCTAATGACAGATTTGGAAAAGACTTGGAACAGGCTGGTGTGGGGTGTGGTCAGTGCAAGAAATCAAAACTGGGGATGCCCTTCACACAATGAAGTACAGATGGTCAGCAGACTATGAGATAGGATAATGAATTTAGGAGAGAGATATGGTTTGAGATTAGATTTCATGCTATCAACAAGTAGATATAAGAGCTTTTGTTCAGTTTAGTTTTAATGATTTGGACAAGATTATCAGGGTGTAACTGTAGATAGATAATGGAAAACTATGAACAGATCATCAAAGACTGCACCCTGGTGGGTTCTAATGTCTGGAGAGGTAGAGAAGCTGAAAAGAAAACTGGAAGAGAGAAGGAGAAATTAGCTGAAGTCGTGTCTAATAGGATAAATCATCTTAAATATTACAAATACTGAAATTATCAGTTAGTCACAGACTTTTTCTAAACTTAACCCAAGCATAGAATACCATGAATTTGATTAATTATGTCTCTGTATTTAATTCTAGATCTCCCAAGAATTAGGGGTGCCTGCCTGCTGAAGAAATAATTACACCAGCCAAATAATTTGGGGGTGTTTTCCCAAGGAGCCTGGGTGCAAGTGGTTTGCAATTGACTGCTAACCTAAAGGTTGGTGTTTCAAACCTACCCAGGAGAACTTCAGAAGACATATCTGGCAAACTGCTTATAAAAATTACAACCAAGAAAACCCATGGATCAATTTTGCTCTGTAACACATGGAGTTGCCATAAGAATTGGCACGAAAGCAATGTGTTTCCACTCTAAGGTAGTGTTTCAGCTAATTAGTGTCACATGCTAATTTTGACAGGGTATGTAGACTCACCATGTGGTTTTCTTATGCCATGTTGAGCCATTCAAATCATGAATTTGAAACATAGAGGGCTGGATAATCACAAACCTCCACTCCTGGGATTTGAGTTTCTTGAACTACATTTCAAGTCATATTGTTGTTGTTGTTAGGTGCCATCAAGTTGGCAAGGACTCATCATGACCCTATGCACAATAGAATAAAGCACCACCCAGTACTGTGCCAATCTCACAAATAATGCCTGAACCCATTGCTGCTGCCACCATGCCAATCCATCTTGTTGGGGGTCTTCATCTTCCTCTCTGGTCATCCACTTTACCAAACATGATATCCTTCTCTAGGGAATGGTATCTCCTGATAATATGCTCAAAGTATGAGAGACGAAGTCTCCCAGTCCTGGCTTCCAAGGAACATTCTGGCTGTACTTCTTCCAACACAGATTGGTTTGTTCTATTGGCAGTCTATGGTAATTTTAATATTCTCCTTCAACATCATAATTCAAATGCACCAATTCTTCTACAGTCTTCTTTATTCACTGTCCAATTTTCACTTGCATATGAGGTTATTGAAAATATCATGACTTGGATTAGGCACACCTATGCTTTATTGACTGCCCAAAGGCTTTCGATTGTATGGATCATGACAAGCTATGGACAACATTGAGAAGTATGAGTATTCCAGAATACTTAATTATACTTCTGAGGAATCTGTACCTGGACCAAGAAGCAGTTGTTCGAACAGAGCATGGGAACACTGAATGTTTTAAAATTGGGAAAGGTGTGCAACAAGGTTGTGTTCTTTCACCATACTTATTCAACCTGTATGCTGAGCAAATAATACGAGAAGCTGGGTTCTATGAAGAAAAACATGGCATCAGGATTGGAGGAATACTCATTAACAACCTGCAATATGCAGATGATACAACCTTGCTTGCTGAAAGTGAAGAGGACTTAAAACATTTACTGTTGAAGATCAAAGACCACAGCCTTTGGTATGGATTACGTCTCAATGTCAAAAAAAACAAAAAACAAAAATCCTCACCACTGGACCAATAAACAACATTCTTATCAATGGAGAAAAGATTGAAGTTGTCAAGGACTTCATTCTTCTTGGATCAACTATCAACACTCATGGAAGCCGCAGTCAAGAGATCAGACGACATATTATTGCATTGGGCAGATCTGCTGCACAGGAACTTTTTAAAGTGTTGAAGAGCAAAGATGTCAGCTTGAAGACTAAGGTGCGCCTGACCCAAGCCATGGTATTTTCAATAACCTCATATGGATGAGAAAGCTGGAGAGTGAATAAGGAAGATCATAGAAGAATTGATGCCTTTGAGTTGTGGTGTTGGAGGAGAATATTAAAAGTGCCATGGACTGCCAAAGGAACCAATAGATCTGTTTTGGAAGAAGTGCAGCCAGAGTGCTCCTTGGAGGCCAGGATGGCCAAGCTTTGTCTCTCATACTTTGGGCATATTGTCAGGAGGGAAGAGTCACTGGAGAAGGATGTCATGCTGGGTAAGATGGAGGGTCAGAGAAAAAGAGGAAGACCCCCAATGAGATGGATCAGCCAGGTGGCATCATTGATGGCGTCAAGTGTGGCAGCGGTGGTGGGATTGGCCCAGGATCGGACATTGTTTCATTCTGCTGTGCATAGGGTCGCTATGAGTCGGTTCCAACTCGATGGCACCTGACAACAACAACAACAACAACAAGGCCCTCAAACTGACATCTTTGTTCTTGAACAGGTTAAAAAGGATGTGTGCCGCAGATATGCCCAATGCAATATGTCCTTTGATTTCTTTACTGCTGCTTCCATGAATGTTGATCCGAGCAAAACAACAACTTCAATCTTTCTCCAGTTATATGGATATTGTCTAGAGGTCCAGTGGTAAGTATTTTTGTTTTACTTCCATTGAGATGCAACCCATACCAAAGATTGTGGTCTTTGATCTTTATCATAAGTATTTTAAGTCCTCTTCACTTTCAGCAAGCAAGGTTGTATCATCTGCATATCACAGATTATTAATGAGTCTTCATCCAATCCTAATGCCATGTTCTGCTTCATATAATCCAGCTTATTGAATTATTTTCTTAGCATACAGATTGGATAAGTATGATGAAAAAATACAACCCTGATGCATACATTCCTAATTTTAAACTATTCAGTGTTCCCTTGTACTGTTCAAACAACCACTTCTTGGTCTATGTATAGGTTCCTCATGAGCACAACTAAGTGTTCTGAAATACTCATTCCCTATCTATAATGTTGTCCATAGCTTGTCATGATCCACACTATCAAAAGCTTTTGTATAGTCAATAAAGCACAGGTAAATATCTTTCTAGTATCCTCTGCTTTCAGTCAACATCCATTTGATATCAGCTCCACGTCCTTTTCTGAATCCTGTTTCAAGCTCTGAAAGGTCTCTGTCAATTTACTGTTGCAGCTGTTTTTGAATTATCTTTATCAAAATTTTACTTGCATGCCATATTAATGGTATTGTCCATTGTTTTCTGCATTCCATTGGGTCACCTTTCTTTGGAATGGGAATAAATATGGATCTCTTCCAGTCAATTGGCCAGGTAGTTTTCCTCCAAGTTTCTTTACATAGATAAGTGAGTGCCTCCAGTGCCACATAAGTTTGCTAAAAGATTTCCATTTATTTTCCATCAATTCCTGGTTCTTCTTTGCCAATGCCTTCAATGCACCTTGGATGTCTTTCAGTATCATTGACTCTGATCATATGCTACCTCTTGAAATGGTTGTACCTTGATCTTGCTTTTTTTGGTACAGTGACTCTGTGTATTCTTTCCATCTTACTTGGATACTTTCTACATCATTCAATGTTTTGTTCATAGAAAATCTTTCAATATTTCAAGTCAAGTCATGATTTTTTTCTTCTGTTCTTTCAGCATGAGGAAAACTGAGCGCATTCTTCCTTTTGGTTTTCTAACTCCAGGTCTTTGCACATTTCATTTTTGACTTTGTCTTCTCTAGCTTTGACATTTTCTGTGCAGCTCTTTTACCTTCTAATTTCTTCCATTTGCTTTAGCATCTCTATGCTGGAGAGCAAATTTCAGAGTCTTTTCTGCCATCCATTTTGGTCTTTTTCTTCTTTCTTGTCTTCTTAATGACCTGGTTTCTTCCTGTAATGTGTTTTTTATATCACCCAGAATACTTTTAGTCTTCAGTCTTTAGTGTCTAATGAATGCATCAAATCTGTCCTTCAGATGATTTCTAAGTACTGATAGGAGATTCTGAAGGTTTTATTTTGACTTTCGTGGACTTATTTTAATTTTCTTTGGCTTCACCCTGAACTTGTTTTTGTTTTTAGGTGCCATCGAGTCGGAACTGACTCATAGCGACCCCATGCACAGCAGAATGAAACA
>NW_006408908.1:328430-329483 GCF_000296735.1 Chrysochloris asiatica
CCCAAGACCTCACAGCCAATAAATGGGTAATTTAAAAAAAAAAAAAAAAAGTTCCTGTGCACCAGATTTGCCTAATGCAATACGTAGTCTGATCTCTTGACTGCTGCTTCCATGAGTGTTGATAGTTGATCCAAGAAGAATGAAGTCCTAGACAACTTTAATCTTTTCAGGCTTCACCCTGAACTTACATATGAATAAATTGATTGTCTGTTCCACAGTCTGCTGCTGGCCTTGTTTTGTCTGATAATAGGGAGTTTGCCAGTCATCTCTTTCTACAGATGTAATTGATTTGATTTCTGTGTATTCCATCTGGTGAGGTCAACGTGTAGAGTTGTCTTTTATGTTGTTTAAAAAGGTTATTTGCAATGAAGAAACCACTGGTCTTGCCGTGTTCTATCATGTGATCTCCAGCATCTTTTCCATCACCAAGTACACATTTTCCAACTGTTGATCCTTCAAGTTACATTAGAATTTTTAATAAACCTCCATGTTTGTGCCAGACATTGCATTTTGGACTTTGCAGGTCTGTTAGGATCTTTTTCTGGAATTCTTAACCTTAGACTGGAGGATCCCAGTAAAGGGTCTACAGATAGAATCCAGGCAGCCAGGAGTTTATATGGAAAACCCATTGCATCTTTATTTGAATTAACGTTTCATTGAAATCCAGCTTTCCCTTTAATTATGAGGCAGATCACAAACTGTATCAGTATTGGCAGTAGAAATTACAGCCATTTTCTTATCACTACAATCAATCCAGATATCTCAAAATGTCGTCTATGCTCAACTCTACTTCAAAATTGCAGTGGTTAGGCCATTACTGGACTCCTGGTATGGCGCTATTGGATCAGCACTGGACTGCGAACCACAATGCCAGGAGTTCAAACCCACCAGCTGCTCCTCAGAAACACTATACAGTGCTGCTATGTGTCCGAACCAACTTAAAGGCACTTAATAACAACAATAAAGTCCATTATTATGTCTTGCTATTTATTGTGTTAACAAAGAAATTGTTAAGAACATTTAAAAATATTTTAACGATTTTGCCATAACAGT
>NW_006408908.1:338048-342586 GCF_000296735.1 Chrysochloris asiatica
TTATCCTATGGTGCCACACCAGGACTCTTTACCAGTGACATTTGATTCAGATCAAAATCGCCAGTTCTTCTTGGCATCCATCACATATATGGCTGTCGTTGTTTGACTCGCTCACTTTAACTCATCAGTTTCAGCTCATAACAGCCCTATTTTTGAGGAGGGGGGCATTGAACTGCTGCCATTCTGGTTAGCAATCCAGTGTTTATCCTACAGTGCCACACCAGCACCCTTTAACTTAATGTACCTCAAAATAACACCAAGTTACCAGCATGAACATGTTCCTCTACTGGTATACTCTGCAGGTCCTTAGGGGATGTCTGTGGAATTACTGTTGTGGATCCTAATCTGTGAAGGAAAGGACCAGTCTCCTCTTGACTTGCTGAGTTTGAAACTAGAATCACCCAGGGCTGATCACCCATCATCCATCTATTCTGTCTCTATCCAGTGGGATGGGGCTGCATTAAAGCTGTCCAGGAGTGGGTTAGATCTGTCTCTTCAATGATCCTTTGCCTCCTATATTTCCTCTGATAGTTCCATGTCAACTTCCGCGTGTCCCACCTCTGACGCACATAGTTCTCTGGAATTCCATGGCTTGGGCATTATTCATAAACATAAGTCCTGAAAGAAGATAATGCTTACCTTTAAATTGATATATAGATGTGGCAGGTACACATAGGAAGACAAAGAGTAGTCTTCAACATATATTATTATTGGAACTGACAGAAAGGAATGAACTTATTTTGAATGCACTGACAATAAAAGGAACTCAATTTTATTACATAACCTCCCAACAAATTAATGCAAGTCACGATCATAACCAGTTTTTATGGTCTTTCTCTCTGTGTGTTTTCTTCAGTTTTAAAAATTATTCACTATCTTAATGCTATTTTGTTCAAGCACACTCCACAGAAGAGCTTGTTAACGTTCATCACAGCATCTGTGTTGTATTTTGGAACTTAACTGCTGAGAAAGTTGGCTTCAATTTCTTCTTTTTGTGCCCCCACTTGAAAAAATAAAGCCTGGCTATTTGAAGACCCTTTTTAAAAAATCCTTCTTAGGCTTCTTCTTGATTTGTGTTTATTGCTAATAGTTTTCCCAGGGGAAGGCTGAAGGCAACCCAAGAACTACAAAGTTCAGGCATTCTGTTCTATTCCCTTTCTATCCAAGGACTCCAGATAAGAGCCCTGAAGAAGGGAACACATTCAGCCCTCACAGTAGGATGTCAATGCTTCGTAGTAACCTCTCTCACAGTCCCAAGCTCTCAGCACTATTCACTTTGTACTGGTACCCTTAACATAGCACAAAGGAAGACTTTGAAACTCTCTGGACCCTACATCCCTGCTGAGAGCCTGGGATGCAGGATACTGCACAGCAGTCTTCAAAAAACTCCCTAATTTTATTTCTGTCTCTGATTTCTGGGCCAGAGTCTTCTGCTTGAACCAGGGAAAGAACAGCTGTGTAAATAAATACAGATGGCTGCAGCAGGCTCAATGCTCTTCCCATTCCCCTGCTTTACTCACATGAGCTCTCGGCTGATTGCATGTCTGATGAATAAAGACAAGGAACCAAAGTATGGTATTCTCCAGTGAGAACACTGTCCAGGTAGCTCTTTTCCAAACTTCTTGGGCTAGATGAGTGAATGCTTGCAGTGCTACATCACTTCATTGCAAGCTTTCAGTTTGTATTCCATCAGTTCCCAGTGCCTTGTTCTTTGCCAATGCCTTCAATGCACTTTGGACTTCTTCCTTCAGTACCATTGGCTCTTGATCATGTGCTACCTCTTGAAACAGTTGAACCTTGACCATTTCTTTTTGGTACAATAACTCTGCATTCCTTCAATCTTTGGATGCTTTCTGTATCATTCAGTATTTTGCCTATATTGGTGGTGGTGCCATTGAGTTGAATCCAACTTATAACAACTTTATGCACAACAGAACACAACATTGCTTGGTCCTGCACCATCTTCACAATTGTTGTTATGCTTGAGCCCATTGTTGCTGTCACTGTGTCAACCAATCTCACAGGGGGTCTTCCTCTTTCCATTAACCCTCCATTTACCTAGCATGATGTTTTTCTGCCAGGAACTGGGATCTCTTGACAATATGACCAAAATATGAGAGACCAAGTCTTGACATCCTGGTTCCAAGGAGCATTCTGGTTGTATTTCTTCCAACACTTATTTGTTTCTTCTTCTGGAAGTCCATAATGCTTTTAATATTCTTTTCAATACCATAATTCAAATGCATCAATTCTATGGTATCCTTTATTCACTGTCCAACTTTCACATACATGTGAGGCTATTGAAAATATCATGACTTGGGTTATGCACACTTTAGTCCTCAAAATGGCATCTTTTACTCTTGAACACTTTAAAGAGGTCTTGTGCAGTAGACTTGCCTAATGCAATACATCATTTGATATTTCGACTGCTGCTTCCATGAGTGCAGATGGTGGATACAAGAAAAATAAAGTCTTTAACAACTTCAATATTTTCTTCATTTATCATGATATTACTTATTGTTCCAGTGGTGAAGATTTTTGTTTTCTCTACATTGAAGTGCAACCCATTCTGAAAGCATTCGTCTTTAATCTTCATAGATTTGTTCAATATTGCAAATTGAGGCTTGAATTTTTTCTTTAGTCCTTTCAGCTTGTGAAATGCTGAGAATATTCTTACCTTTTGGTTTTCTGACTCCAGGTCTTTGTACATTTCGTTATAATATTTGACTTTGTCTTCTCAAACTGCCCTTTGAAATTTTCTGTTCAGCTCTTTAACTCCTCATTTCTTCTATCTGTTTGAGCATCTCTGTGCTGGAGTATTATTGGTGTTGCTGTTAAGTGCCTTCAAGTTCTTTCTGACCCACAGCGACCCTGTATAGGGTTTCCTACAAATGGCTAGTGAGCTTGAACCACCTACCTTGTAGTCTAAACTGACTTTGCAGTCAAGCGCATTAACCCACAGTGCCACACCAGGAGCATATGAGGGGCAAAATGATGAAAACATCTTAGATATTATCAAACATTTTAAGGCAATGAGTTCCTAGGTGTTGGGACTCAGGACCATAATCTCAGGGGACATCATGATTAATTGGCGTAACATAGACAATATTCTACATTCTCCTTAGGTGAGCAGCATCTGAGATTTTAAAAGCTCATAAGTGGTCACTTAGTGTACAATTATTGGTCTTTTAAAGTGTTGAAGAGCAAAGATGACAGCTTGAGGACTAAGGTGCACCTGACTCAAGCCATGGTATTTTCAATAACCTCATATGCATGTGAAAGCTGGACAGTGAATAAGGAAGACCGTAAAAGAACTGATTGATGTTTTTGAGTTAATGGTGTTGGAGGAGAATATTGAAAGTGCCATGGGTTGCCAAAAGAACCAATATATCCGTTTTGGAAGAAGTGCAGCTAGAGTGCTCCTTGGAGGCCAAAATGGCCAAACTTAGTCTATCATACTTTGGACATATTGTCAGGAGGAACCAGTCACTGAGTCCAAACTCACTAGATGGCACTTAACAACAGCAACAATACACTAAGTATTTTTAGTGTTTTGTGGACACTTGGTCAGCCTGAATAAAATTTGTCACTGCCTTTAAGACTGTGAAACAGAACAAGAGGATGAGTATCACATAAAAGTAGAGTTTCTGAGGTCAATTGGCCTAGGTTTGAGTCCCAGACCCGTTACTTACTAGATATGTGGCCTTGGGCAAGTGCAGAGACTTTCTAAGCTTCAGTTTCCTCATCCCTAATATTTTCCTTATCTTTATGATTGTGAGAATTAAATGATGTGATACACAGTATCTGCCATATAATATATTCAATAAAAATATAAATATTTTCAAAATAATTTACCTGTTTTTGTTAAAAGTAGAATTCAATGGTTTCTATATGTGCAATGCAGTGACATTGGTTACATTCTTCAAATTGCACAGCCTTTCTCAGTCTCCTTATCTGAGCTGGCCTTCCCCTATCAACATAAACATACTGCCTCCTAAGACTCACATCTAATCTTGGAGTTGTTGCCAGTTTGAATCCATATAGATAGATCTTGAAAAAACATGCTCAAGGCAGACATTCTTTACTAGTTAAACTAAACTACTGTTTGATTTTAAGAAGATTACCATGAATTTGTTTAGATTTAAGTCTAAAAATTATCACAGGGCAAGAGTTTTGGTGGTTCACCTATCTTCCATGGCTCTGGAGAGCCTAGAGTCTATGAAAATTTGAAATTTTGTTTTGCATTTTACCTTTTTTAATCAGGATTCTTCTAGAATCATTGATCAAAATGTTCAGTGATGGTACCTGACACCATCCAGTTCTCCTGGTCTTATGGCAAAGGAGGCTATTAGCTACACATGTAATTTACTGCTTCTATTCCTGACTCTTCTCCCTCTGGTTCTCCAGGTAAATAGAGACCAAGTGTATGTTGAATTCCTTGCTACCTTTTAAGACCCCAGTCACTATACAATGAATTATGAGGTAAAACAGAATTACTAAACATGTCATTAGGCCAATTAACTGGATGTTACATGTAA
>NW_006408908.1:342686-343611 GCF_000296735.1 Chrysochloris asiatica
GACCCAGCTGGAACCTTCTCCCTATCAGTTGGACCCAGCTGGAACCTTCTCCCTATCAGTTGGACCCAGCTGGAACCTTCTCCCTATCAATTGGATCCAGCTGGAACCTTCTCCCTATCAATTTGACCCGGCTGGAACCTTCTCCCTATCAATTTGACCCGGCTGGAACCTTCTCCCTATCAATTTGACCCAGCTGGAACCTTCTCCCTATCAATTTGACCCGGCTGGAACCTTCTCCCTGTCAATTTGACCCATCTGGAACCTTCTCCCTATCAATTTGACCCAGCTGGAACCTTCTCCCTGTCAATTTGACCCATCTGGAACCTTCTCCCTATCAATTTGACCCATCTGGAATCTTCTCCCTATCAATTTGACCCAGCTGAAACCTTCTCCCTGTCAATTTGACCCATCTGGAACCTTCTCCCTATCAATTTGACCCATCTGGAACCTTCTCCCTATCAATTTGACCCAGCTGGAAACTTCTCCCTATCAAAGAGTTCCATTGCTTGTTCTCTCAGCTCCATCAGCCAACTTGACTCAGCTGATGAACCCCCTCCCTAGCAAAGAGCCCCAAGTGCACCTCCACCCCTCAGCTTTGGTCCCTCTTTCACCTTATCCAGGTCCCCAGAAACTCTCCTTACCATTCTCTTCTTCTTCTGACACCACTTCCCCTCTGTATGTGCCTACCCCACCTTGTACTCATTCCAAATCTCGAATGTTAATGGACCCTAACTTTTCTCAGTCCAGTCATATAATAGCACCCTTGCAGGAAGTGCCTGGGGCAGAAGGAATTATCTGAGTCCATACCCCTTTTCCAATGGCAGAGTTAGCTTTAATTCAATCTAGACTTGGGTCTTTTACCTCAAATTCTGCAACTTTTATTAAGCAGTTTCAGTTTCTAAAGCAATCTTACTAAACTCTTTAA
>NW_006408908.1:345137-348756 GCF_000296735.1 Chrysochloris asiatica
ATATTTCATTTCATTGCAATGATAACAATCCCTTCCATGCATCATCATTCAACAACAGCATTTGCTTCCATTCCCTCTGGGTTTTTTTTTTTTTTTTTTTTTATGTACACCGAAGCACTCAGGAATATATAACCATTAAAACAACCCAAGTGTATACCTTGCATGCCAGCCCCCCGGCTGCCAGCACACAGCCCCTCTCCCTCCTTGAGTCTACAGTCCCCAGCTGCTCCATCTCTCCAAGTCATAGTCTCTGCCTCCATCTCTGGTGTCGTTGCTTCTCTGGATAGGGTCCCACACTCAGCTCTTCTCCCTTGATGGTCCCAAGGTGAAACTCAGTACTCTTAACTAATAACCCCTATTTCCTCCCCTGCCTCCCATCCCTGGTAACAACTAATAAACGCTAATCTCTATACAGTCTTGACTTTTTATCTAAGTGAGGCCATACAATATATCTTTTAGTGACTGACTTAATTTTAATTTTTAACTTTTTATTGTGAATTGAGTGAAGGTTTACAGACAAGATCATCAGCTTTACATTCAACAAATCATATCTTTTCTTCCATCTCAATGATCACAATCCCCTCTATGTTATAACAGTTATCCTATTTCTTCCTTATTCATTATCCAACTTTCAGTAACATATGAGGTTACTGAAAATACCATGGCTTGGATCAGGCATCTCTGCTCTTGAACACTAAAAAGATCTTGTGCAGCAGATTAACCCAATGTAATATGTCGTTTGATTTCTTGATTACTGCTTCCATGAGTGTTGATAGTGGATCCAAACAAAATGTGCTCCTGAGTAACCTGAAAAATGAAGTTTTTGACAACTTCAATCTTTTCTCCACTTAGGATGTTATTTATTGGGCCAGTGGCAAAACTTTTGTTTTCTTTACACTGAGGTGCAACCTGTACCGAAGTCTGTGTTCTTTGATTTTCATCAATAAGTATTTTAAGTCCTCTTCACTTTCAGCAAGCAAGTTTGTATTATCTTCAAATCGCAGGTTGTTAATGAGTCTTCCTCCAATCTAGATGCCATGTTCTTCATATAATCCAGCCTCTCAAATGATTTGTTCTGCCTACAGATTGAATAAGTATGTTGAAAAAACAAAACTCTGTCACACACCTTTTCTGATTTTAAGCCATTCAGTGTCCCTTTGTTCTGTTCAAATGACTGCCTCTTGATCTCTGTACAGGTTCCTCAGGAACACAAGTTTTCTGGAATACCCATTCTCTGCAATGTTGTCAATAGCTTGTCATGATCCACCCCATCTAAAATCTTTGCATAATCAAAAAAGCACAAGTAAACATAGTTTTTAAAAAAGAGCATAATTTCACAATGGCAAAAAGATAGAGAAATTCTTAATATCCATCAACGTAAGAATGTTTAAGCAAATTCTGGTAATACAAGCAGTGGAAAAACACTCATCATTGAATAATGATGTATCTGCAAAACACTTGATAATATAGATGAACCTTGAGGATAGTATGCTGAGTGAAATTATTCAATCACAAAATGACAAATATTACATGAGATCACAGTTATTAAAAACCAAGAAAAGATTTTCTCGATGAAAGAAACATTCTATGATGGTTACCAGGGGTAGGAAGGAAGGGAAAATTATTCACTAGCTAGAGGGTTGTTGTTGTTAAGTGCCCTCAACTTGGTTCCAACTCACAGCGACCCTGTATAGGGTTTCTGAGAAGTGGCTGGTGAGCTTGGACCACCCATCTTGTGGTTCAAACCAACCTTTCAGCCCAGTGCATTAACCTGCAGTGCCACACCAGTATTATTCAAATTTATGCACCAACAACTAAAGGCAGTGATAATGAAACCAAAGAATTTTACCAACTTCTCCAGTCTGAAATTCATCAAACATACAATCAAGATGCATTGATAATCACTGGCGATTAGAATGCAAAGGTTGGAAAGAAAGAGGAAGAATCACTAGTTGGAAAATACAGACTTGGTGATAGAAACCATATTGGAGATCATATGATAGAATTTTGCAATACCAATGACTTCTTCATTCAAATCCCTTTTTTAAACAACATGAACCTCACCAGATGGAATACACAGAAATCAATTTAACTACAACTTTGGAAAGAGACAGTGAGAAAGATACATATCATCAGCCAAAACAAAGTCAGGGGCAAACTGTGGTATAGACCATCAATTGCTCACATGCAAGTTCAGGCTGAAGCTGAAGAAAATGAAAACAAGTCCAAGAGAGACAAAATAAACTTTGAATATATCTCATCTGAATTTAGAGATCATCTGAAGAGCAGATTGGATGCATTAGACCCTAAAGACCAAAGACCAGAAGAGATGTGGGATGACATCAAGAACATCATACAGGAAGAAAGCAGAAGGTCATTAAAAAGACAAAAAAAATGAGAAGACCAAAATGAAACTTAACTCTTCAGTGTAGAGATGCTAAAGCAAATATAAGAAACGGGAGATAAAAGAGCTGAATAGAAAATTTCAAAGAGCAGTCCCACAAGACAAAGTCAAATATTATAATGAAATGTGCAAAGACCTGGAGTTAAAAAACCAAAAGGGATGAACGTGCTCAGCGTTCCTCAAGTTGAGGGAACTGAAGAAGAAATTCAAGCCTAGCTTTGCAATACTGAAGGATTCTAACAGCAAAATATTGAATGATGCAGAAAGCATCAAAAGAAGATGGAAAGAATACACAGAGTCACTATTCCAAAAACAAATGGTCGATATTCAACTGTTTCAAGAAGTAGCATATGATAAAGAACCAATGATACTGAAGGAAGAAGCCCAAGGTGCATTGAAGGCAAAGAACAAGGCTCTAGGAATTGATGGAATTGATTAAAAATACAAGTTGAAACCTTTCAACAAACTGATGCAGCACTAGAGGCATTCACTCATCTATTCCAAGAAATTTAGACGACAACTACCTGGCCAACTGACTGGAGGAGAGCTGTATTTGTGCCCATTCCAAACAGATGTGATCCATTGGAATGCAGAATCATCAGACAATATCATTAATATCACATACAAGTAAAACTTTGCTGGAGATAATACAAAAACGACTGCAACCATACATTGACAGAGAAATATCAGAGGTTGAAGCTGGATTCAGAATAGGACATGGAATGAGGGATATCATTGCTAATGTCAGGTAGATCTTGACTGAAAGCAGAGAATACCAGAAAGATGTTTACCTGTGCTTTATTGACTATGCAAAGGCTTTTGATTGTGTGGATCATGACAAGCTAAGGACAAAATTGTATGACTATTCCAGAACACTTAATTGTGTTAATGAGGAACATGAACATAGACCAAGAAGCATTTGCTTGAACAGAACAAGCAGATGCTGAATGGTTTAAAATCAGGAAAGGTGTGTGCCAGAATTGACCATATTTATTCAATCTGTACGCTGAGCAAATAATTTGGCAAGTTGAATTGTATGAAGAATGTAGCATCAGAATTGAAGGAAGGTTCATCAACAACCTTTAATAACAACGATGTACAGATGATACTACCTTGCTTGCTGAAAGCCAAGAAACCTTAAAATACTTACTGATGAAGATCAAAGACTACAGCCTTTGGTATGGGTTAAACCTCGATGTAAAGAAAACAAAAATC
>NW_006408908.1:350196-352955 GCF_000296735.1 Chrysochloris asiatica
CACTTAACAACAACAACATGAGAAGCTGGAAAAGAGATAAATTAGAGAGATTAAGGCTCACATATGCCAGCATTTAGGTTTTAGGTTGAAAAAGAGAATCCAGTAAAAGAGGCTGAGAAGGAAATGGCCTGTCAGAAGGCTATATGCTTGCCTGTCTTCCTTTTCCTCTTAGTTTCTGAGTACCTGTGATTTACTCTGCACTGTGATTGTGCAGGGCATATCATAGATAATGGTGCGGGTGGTTGATGCAGCTGTGGCTTTCTCTCCTTCTTTGTATGTACACTCTCCTGAAGTGAAGTAAGTATTAGAAGATGGTACCAAAGAATGTAATCAGTACAATCCCAGTGTTGTAGAGAGTCCAAGATGGTGGTCCAAATTGCAAGTGGATGAAGGAGGAGTCAGATACATCTCATATTGTTGTTTATGCAGCCACTCCCTAAAATCCAGGTCATTCTGGGATATATTGGCAGAGCTAAACCCAACAAGGAAATAGATAATGGACTTTTGTGTCCACCTCTGGCCTTCCTGCCCTTTTCACATGACATCTCTGTGCAATCATGTTTGAAATCCCATGCAGAGAGACTGAATGAGTTCAGTCAGTTAAGAGATCTCAGGTGGGTACAAGGTTCTTACTCTAATGAAAAACACAGTCCAGAGCAGGGGGGCCTCAAAATTTCCCATCTGGGACTCTTGTGGGAGAAATTCTTTAGGACATGACCAAAATAGGCCTGAGTAGTTGATACGCAACTCCTGTCTTCCTACTTCATGTCCCATGTTGGGAAAGCCAAGTTTTTAAAGTGAGGCAGGATCGGCGCCAGATATTGGAAGGTTGGGAAGAAGTGGGAGAGGTGGGAGTGGGTCCACACACTCAGGATGACTCAGGTGTTTTCACTATCCCACACACTTTCCCTCAGACAGTCCCTCTTTCCTCCTTTTCAAATTCTGTGGTAGCTACCTGGAAGTTATATCTTTTAGCAAAACACTTTCATTATGTCTTGAAATAAATAAAGCAAAAATACTATAAATATTTATTCATTGTATGTGGTTGTTATGTACCCTGGAGTTGGTTCTGACTCATAGCGACCCTGAGTAGGGTTTCCAAAGCTCTAAATCTTTACAGGAGCAGATAGCCTCATCGTTCTCCCATGGAATGGCTGGTAGTTTCTAACTGCTGACCTTGAGGTTAGCAGTCCAACTCATAACCACTATGCTACCAGAGCTCCTTATTCATTGTATAGCATTGAAAAATATTGAACATCCTTATTTTAGAAAATCTAAGCATCCTCCCACTTTGAGAATTTGAGATGACATTTGTAAAGCTGGAGTACAACAAACACCGAACAAAACCAGCCTCTCTTTGTCCAGGCACTAACTTCTCCTTTCCTACAGTTTTTAAACATTTTTAATCTCAGTTTACAAATCATAAAAGTGTGAACATCCTGAACCTCATCCAGAACCTTCTGAGGTGGGACATTGCCACTAGAAAGGACAAGCAGTTAGATACATACTTAGAATCAAACAGTACATAGGGTTGTATATCTGATTTTTAAAGCTTAATAATATAATTTATTTTCTTGAAATGTCTGACTTTGCTTTTACTTGCAGTGCTGACTTGAATGAGTTATTTAGCTTCTCTAAATTTCAATATTTTTATTTGCAAAACAGATATAATAGTGTCTTCCCCATAGATTGTTGTGAAGATAAAGTAAGATAATATATGTAAACTACTTAGCTAGTATCTGGTGACTATTCATTAAGTATTGACTAAGGTTATGATTTTTAATGTCATATGAATTTATTATATTACTGAAGTATGATTTTTCAATGAATGCAAAAATATCACTGTATAGTTTTCAGTGTATGTTAATGTATCTACTATGGAGTCCTAGTGTGACACAGCAGGATAAGCACTGGACTGTTAACCACAAGGTCATTGGTTTAAATCCACCAATCAATCCTTGGAAGTCCTAGACTGGGGTCCCTGTGAGTCAGAACCAACTCAATGGCATGTAACAACAGCATAGTTGTGCTCTGATTTATTTAATGGTCCAACTATTGTTGTACATCTACATTGGGTAAATATTTTGCTCTTATGAATAACTTTGTGATGCAAGGTCTTCAGTATAAAACTCTGTTCACCATTTGAATGAAGGTAATTCTCTAGAAGGGGAAGGGATTATTGGGGAAAAAGAGAGGACATCACCAGAGGCAGAGTTTGCATCATCCATCCAAGGCCAGACTCATCATAATCTCCTGCAGGGCCCTTGGATATAAGGACCCTGGGAAAGAGTAGCAGCACTAGGCTGGCTTTCAGAGGAGTCTAAGTGGATGGGGAAAATGAGGCTTTCTGTTCCCTAAGATTTCCAGCCTTGGAAACCCTCTACAATGTGGGTTTGAGTCAGAACCGACTCCACAGCACACAACCATCACCACCATCATAGTGAATAAAGGAACTGAAAAATGTATGAACTAGATTCTATAACTGAAATAGAAAGTAGAGAAGGTTATAGTAAGGTTATATTAGTTATAAGTTTTCCAGGTTTAAATCTATAGAATGCTAGAATTAAAAAATGCTTGAAAAATGTGGCTCAACTCCCTCATTTTACTGAAAGGGAAGAAGAACTAGAATTCAAGTCTCTGGTCTCCCAGGTCTGTGATTTCCATCACTTTGAGAATTTGAGATGACATTTGTAAAGCTGGAGTACAACAAACACCGAACAAAACCAGCCTATCTTTGTCCAGGCACTAACTTCTCCTTT
>NW_006408908.1:370899-371998 GCF_000296735.1 Chrysochloris asiatica
TGGATTATGAAAAGTCATGGACAACATTGCGAAGAATGAGTATTCCAGAATACTTAATTGTGTTAATGAGGAGCCTGTACATAGACCAAGAGGCAGTCATTGGAACAGAACTAGGGGACATCCACTTGTTTAAAATCAGGAAAGGTGTTCGCTGCTGTATTCTTTGTGTGCTGAGCAAATAATCCGAGAAGATGAATTATTTGAAGAAGACATCAGGATTGGAGGAAGACTGATTAACAACCTGCAATATGCAAGTGATACAACTTTGCTTGCTGAAAGCCAAGAGGATTTAAAATAGTTACTGATGAATATCAAAGACCACAGCCTTTGGCATGTGTTGCACCTCAAGTAAAGAAATTTAAAAAATCTCACTTTTGGACCAATATATAACATCATAATAGATGGAAAAGAGATGAAAGTTATCAAAGACTGCATTTTGCTTGTATCCACCATCAAAACTCATGGAAGCAGCATTCAAGAAATCAAACGACCTGTTACATTGGTAGCATAATCGTTATGAGTCAGGCTGCTAATCTCAAGGCCAGCAGTTTGAAACTACCAGCCATTACGTGGGAGAAAGATGAGGCTTTCTGCTCCTGTAAATATTTACAGCTTGGAAACCCTGTACAGGGTCACTATGAGTTGGAACTGACTCCACAGCAAACCACCACCACCACCACCATTGCACTGAGCAAGTCTGCTGTACAGATCTCTTTAAAGTGTTTTAAGAGAAAATATGTCAGTTTGAGGATTAAGCTGTGCCTGGCTCAATTCATGATACTTTCTATAGCCTTGTGAAAGTTGGAGAATGATTACGGAAGACCATAGAAGAATTGATGCATTTGAGTTATGGTTTTGGAGAAGAATATAAAAAAATAACATGGACTGCTGGAATAATAAGCAAATCTCTGTTGGAAGAATTTACTAACAGAATGCTCCTTAGAAGCCAAGACAACCAGACTTCATCTCTCATACTTCGGACATATTATCAGGAGGTATGAGTCCCTGAAGAAGGACATCATGCTTGGCAAAGTGGACAGTCATTGAAAATGAGGACAATTCTCAATGAGATATATTGTCACAGTGGCAGCAGCCATAA
>NW_006408908.1:373018-374333 GCF_000296735.1 Chrysochloris asiatica
ATATATATATAGACACACATACAAGGAGCTCTGGTAGCGTAGTGGTTATGAATTGGGCTGCAGTTCGAAACTATCAGCGCTTCCGCGGGAGAAAGATGAAGCGTTCTGCTCCCGTAAAGATTTACAGCCTCGGAAACTATGCAGCGTCACTATGAGTCGGAACCGACTCCACGGTGCTTAACAACATATATAGATATAGATATAGATATAGATAAAGATATAGATATAGATGTAGATGAAGAAATTACAGGGTTAAAATTTTTTTTTATTGGTGAATCTCTTAAAGCAAACAATATATTATCATTCAGATCTCATAAAAGCCTGAACTCTTGAATAATTACTTGGTAAATCAACTTAAATGTCAACAATGGTAAAGAACTCCTTAAAATTTATATTGCATTTTGTTCAAAGTCAGTTGGAAATATTTAATTAAATGATCTAACAAAAGAACTACCAAAAACATTAGCTTTTAACATCCATAGCAATTTACAATTATTAATTATGAAGTTTGCTAATAGGAAGGTATGAATATTTATTTATTCAAAAGCAAGGGAAAAAATGAAAAAAATAATTGATGAGAGCTCAAATGGTGAAAATAGCTTAACATATAAAAAAATCTTTAGATGAAGATTTTATTTTTAAATTTGATAAGCGAATATCATGTTCTGGAATGGTTTGAAATTGAGGAGACATGATTTTGCAAAAGCTTAATTTGATTAAGCTTGTGCAGCATAGTTTGATATTGACTACTAACTTAAAGCCTTGCAATTCAAAGCCATCCAGTGGTCCTGTAGAAGAAAAGTCTGGTGATAGTCTTCTGTAAAAACTACAATTAAGAAAACCCTATGGGGCAGTTCTACTCTGTAACTCATGGGGTCTCCATGAGTTAGAATTGACTCAAGACAGTGGCTTGATTTTGGCAATTTGATTAAATATTTGAAGTCATCATAAAAACAACAACCTTTGAATTAAGTTTCTTGTAAAAAGAAAAAAAAAAAAGTGAAGCAAGTACTCTGAATGGGGCAAAAAGACATTATCTGTAAAAATATTTGTGCTAAAATATCTAGAGATCACAATTTTAAAAATTAAAAATTAGAACTTAAAAGGAACCTTTATTTAGCAGGTTTTGCTTGAAGGGACCTTGAGACTGGTTAGCACCTGTAAAGGGATAGTTTCTTGAATAAAAACATATGGTTTAAAGAGATGAACTAATTGAAGCTGTCTATGTATCTTTCCTGGTGTGGCGCTGTGGGTTAATGTGCCAGACTGCTCACCAGCTGCTCCTTGGAAGCCCTATACAGGGTCTCTATGGGTG
>NW_006408908.1:374433-375975 GCF_000296735.1 Chrysochloris asiatica
AAAAAAAAAAGTGAAGCAAGTACTCTGAATGGGGCAAAAAGACATTATCTGTAAAAATATTTGTGCTAAAATATCTAGAGATCACAATTTTAAAAATTAAAAATTAGAACTTAAAAGGAACCTTTATTTAGCAGGTTTTGCTTGAAGGGACCTTGAGACTGGTTAGCACCTGTAAAGGGATAGTTTCTTGAATAAAAACATATGGTTTAAAGAGATGAACTAATTGAAGCTGTCTATGTATCTTTCCTGGTGTGGCGCTGTGGGTTAATGTGCCAGACTGCTCACCAGCTGCTCCTTGGAAGCCCTATACAGGGTCTCTATGGGTGAAAACCGACTCCACGGCACTTAAAAACAACAACAACAACAATGTATTCTTCCTAAAATTCAACTTTGAAGAAAATTGCAGGCAATTTCATGAGATAATGATAAAGAATAATCCTATATTTAAAAATTTCTTCAGAAAACACCAGTAACATGACATTAGAACAGAAAGTATACGAATAGGCACCAAGAAGACTCGTTTAATTTTCATTACTTTTAAAGTTTAGGTGGAGTCTTGGTGTGGCTCTGTGGGCTAATGTGGCTGCAAAGTCAGTTTGAACTGCAACGTTGGTGGTTCAAGCTCACTAGCTCTCCTTGGAAACCCTATGGGGTCACTATGGATCTGAACCAACTCGACAGTACTTAACAACAACAATGTTAAGATAATCAATAGAACATCTTAACAATTAACAATGTTAAGGTAATCAATAGAAAGATTCCTTTGTTCCAATGTGTTCATATATATTATTTTAAAATTTAAACAGGGTTCTTTTTTTTTTTTTAATCATTTAAAAACAAAATAGTTTACAAGTCCTCCAGTAAGATAGCATCAGTTTGTGAGTTGCTGAATATATTGCTCAAAATAGTAACTACTTTTAATGATTTGTTGGAGGTATTTTTTATGATACAATTGCAAATTTATAGAAAAGTTGTAAGAATCTGAGCTCCTGTATTCCTTCACTAGTTTCCATGTGTTCGTGTCATTTTAGCATTTTCTTTAGTCTCTTTGTTTCTCTCTCTCATTTCAGTATGTTCATGTACATAAGGAATCTTCGGGTGGTGCAAATGGCTAAGTTCAGCTGCTGCTGGTGTGGTACTGTAGGATAAGCACTTAATTGTAAGGTCTGTTTGAATCGCAAGATTAGCAGTTTCAAACTAACCAGTCACTTCCCTGGGAACCCTATACAGGGTCTCTATGGGTTGGAATCGACTTGACAGCACGTAACAACAACACCTAACCAAAAAGTTGGCAGTTGGAACCCACCCAGAGATGCTTCAGAATAAACGCTTGCTGATTTGTTTATGAGAGGTCAAACCATGAAAATCCTATACAGCATAGTTTAAATTTGAAGCATACTGGGTTGCCATGAGTTGGAACTGACTTGATGGCATCTGGCTTGTTTTGTCTTGTTGTTGTTGTTAAGTGCCATCGAGTCGGTTCCGACCCATAGCGACCCTGTACAGGGTTTCCGAGGGTGTAAATCTTTACGGGAGTAGAAA
>NW_006408908.1:376180-392446 GCF_000296735.1 Chrysochloris asiatica
CATTGAGCTGCTAACTGAAAGGTCAGAGGTTCAAATCCACCAATAGCTGCTTGGCAGATGGAAGATGAAGCAGTTTGCTTCTGTAAAGCTTTACAGCCTTGGCAACCATATGAAGCAATTCTACTATGTCCTATAGGGTTGCTAGGCATTGATGTGATGGCAGTGAGTTTGGTTTTTGGTTTTATAATACCAGTTGCCATTGAGACACCAGGACCCTGATGAGTTTTCATTGACTAATTTTTCAGAATGAGATCTCCAGACCTTTTTCTAAGATGCCTATGGATGGACTCCAACCTGCAACATTTTGGTTACCAGTTGAGCACCTTAACTGTTTGCATCTACTGTCTAATCAATAGTCCACGTTCAAATTTCAGTTCTTGTCTCAATACTATCAACATTACATGCAACAATATTTTTCCTGATTCAGGATCCAATTCATCTATGGATACATTACATGTAACAATAGTTGTCAGGTTTCTTTATTCTCCTTTAATCTGAAACACTTCTTTAGCTTTTCTTTGTCTTATTTTACCCTGACTTTTTTTTTTTCCCCAAGAGAATAAGCTAGTTGTTTTGTAGAAGGTCCCTCAGTTTGGGTATGATTAGTTTCAGCGCCTGCATTTTTGGCAGAGATAAAATGATATGTCCTTCTTAGTGCATCACATCTGGAGGTACACGATGTCCATTTGTTCTATACTAGTGATATTAATGTCGATCATTTGAACAATGTAGTATCCACCGGATCTCTTTTTACTCAAACAGTTCCTTGCTTTCAAGGACTGCTTACCCTCTAGCTTCTGCCTGCTTTTGATTGCTCTCCAGGGCCTTCAAATGGGTGTCTTTATTTATTTTGTTTTTCAGCATTATCTGTTGAAAGATTAGCCAATACAAGCTACTCTGCCAATAGCAGATATGAAATCATTTATACAAATATTCCCTAACTTAGTTAATAATGAATAAAACGTATCGTTTGCAAATATATTGAAAAACAGGTTTGATTAACAATTGAAATGATTGTCAGAACAAAAATTTGTAAGAATAAATAAATGCTTGCATTTTCTTAGATTTGTTTTTTACAAACATTTGAGTTACAATTGACAAGTTTCTCTGGAAATATCACATGTTAATTTGATATTTCTCGTTCTTGTTGTTATGTGCCTTTGAGTAGGTTCCCACTCATAGCTACCCTGTAGAGGGTTTCCAAGGAGCAGCTAGTGACTTTGAACCTTGAATTGAAACTGACCTTGAGGTCCAGTTCTTATCCTACAGCACCACACTAGGACTGACTAGGAAAGGACATCATGTTTGGTAAAGTGGAGGGTCAATGAAAAAGAGGAAGACCCCCAATGATCTGGATTGGCACAGTGACAGCAGCAATGGGCTAAGAGTAACAGCTATTATTAGGATGTGCAGGACTGGACAGTGCTTTGTATATCCCGCATAAGGTCACTATGAGTCAGAACCAATTTGTTGACACCTAACAACAAAACCATTTAAACTGCAAGGTCAGCGGTTCAAGCTCACCATTACTCCTTGGAAACCCTATACAGGGTTGCTATGGGTCGGAATTGACTCAACGGCACTTTATAACAACAACAGAAACAACCAGGATTGGCCACTTGCGTAGAGTAAACCCCCTTGAGTTCTTTCTGTGAACACGAAAAATGAAAGCCTAAAATAGGAAGTAAAACAATCCTCAATAAAGCCCTAGAGCTCATAGATTTTAATTTGCATGTTAAAAAAGACTCAAGCCTATTTTATTCTTTATGTTGGTAAAATTATCAAGTATAACAGCCATGATGATACATTTAAAACTGTAGACATCTAAGCCAAACACAAAACTCTTTCAAGAGTTTAAGTTATATTCTTTCTAGATATGGGTGTTTTTATGGAAGAAAACTTGGTTATATAATCATGCATTTACGAAATAGAAAAAATTCCCACTTCATTTCTTCAATTCAGGATTCCTTCCTAAAGAAGGTGAAATTTCAGAATGCCAAACTTGGGCTTCGTTAAGCATTGAGGCCATTAGTGAAGATGCTTGTGCTGATAGAATGTACACAGAGAATTAGAAGTAGCTGGTGAAATGTACCATTGTTTTTGTGGTCTGTTTTTACTCTGCTAGGGTCAGTTTGTTGTTTTTGAAATATTTATCTCCCCTTGGAGATTTCAACGATGAGAACATTTTAAGAACTCTTAAAAAAAAAAAAAAAAACAAAAAAAAAAACCTCTGCTGTTCTTTAAATGTAGTCACCTGTTGGCATACAGTCAAGGTGTAATTCGTAATGAAACATTTGTTCTTTGGGATTTGTCCATAGCCACAAGGCAAAAGCTTGTCTAGTCCATTCCTTTTCTAGTAATCCTCAAGGGGAGACTTGCTGTCTGTGTTGTTTTAAGATGATTCATATCAAGGGTTAAATTCCTTGAGCCTTATTTGGGTCATGTGGTCAAACATATGCTGGCTGCACTGTTTTTCTTTCTCTACCCACCAACAAAGACCATAAGAATTTATTCTTTTTTCCTTCCAGTGCCAAACACCACCTTTTAAAAAAATTCCTCGTTTATATTACTGTTCTTTTCTACTTCCTGTCACTTCATCCATGTACTACCTACCTGAATGAGGTGATGATAGAGGAATTTCAGTTCATATCATCATGTAAAGTGTGTAGTTGAACAAGCAAAGAACGTCCGGTCTGGTGGAGAAGATGCCTAATTAGAGATCATATTTGGACAATTGCTCTAATTAAGGCAAGTCCACAGTGTTATTGGACACAGTGAAGAAAAAATAACTCACCTTAATAAGAAGGTCAGAGAAAGTTTTTTTAATAATAGATACTACTTAAATCACAGATTTTTTAAAAAACTTCAGAGGTCATCAGGGGCTAAGTCATGAAAGAACTGGCATATGTGCTAAGGAATTTAGTCTTTAATCTGAATTTTAAGAATGCACAATTAGAGCAAAGCAGGTGAGGAATTGAAGGCCCGAAAGTGGGAACAATAAATTTGTAGTTCGGCTGTGGTACTGTAGAATAAGCACCGGGCAGCAAGGTTGGTTTGAAACTCAAGGTTGGTCATTCAAACATGCATCAGAATCTGCCAGTGTTGCCCAGGTTGGAAGGGGCTGAGACAAGAGGCATCCTCAGCCCATTTCGAGGACCCCTAAGATACAGGCAAACCTCAGAGATAGTGCAGTTTTGGTTCCAGACCATCTCAATAAAGCGAATCCCATGAATGTTTTGTTTCCCAGTGCATATAAAAGTTATGTTTGTAATAAGTTAAATGTGCACTAGCATAATGAAAAGGCTTGAGATATTGTGAGAATTACCAAACCGTGACAGAGTTACAAAGTGAGCAAATGTTGTTGGAAAAACAGAGCCTATATACTTATTGGAGTCCTGGTGTGGCGCTGTGGGTTAATGCGCTAGACTGCAAAGCCGTTTGAACTGCAAGGTTGGCTGTTCAAGCTCACCAGCTGCTCCTTGGAAACCCTATACAGGGTCACTATGGGTCAGAATTGACTCTACGGCACTTAACAACAGCAACAATATACTTACTTAATAACAACAACACAGACTTACTTGATGCAGGTTTGCCATAGATCTTCAATTTAAAAAATAGTATCTGAGAAGTGCAATTAAAAGAAGCATAATATAATAAGGTATGCTTGTACTGGTAGTCCTGGTTTGGAGCACTGAACTGCTAACTACAGGCTTGGTGGTTCAAACCCACCAGCCACTCCTTTGAAACCCTATACAGGGTTGGTATGAGTTGGAACCAACGTGATGACACTTAACAGCAACAAATATTTGTATTTACACCCAGTACCACGCATATTCGTGGAACACCCACGAACATACTTGCACAAGTATAGACACTGGGCCTTGCACAAGTATAGAAACTGGAGTCCTTGCTCTCCAGAAGCTGAAACCGACCTATACATAAACCATTGATTAACCTCAATTATAAAGTGCTAGAAGTCCTGGTGTGGTTCTGTGGGATAAAGCACTGGACCACAAGGTCGGGTTGTACCACAAGGTTAGTGGGTCAAACTCATCTGCTGCTCCTTGAAAACCCTATAAAGGTTCATTATGAATCTGGACTGACTTGACAACACTTAACAACAGCAACAACATTAAGTTCTAAAATAAGTTCTATTATCTAAGGAGGCAGCCAAAACAAGGGGAAGAAAAGGATAATGTTTTAGCTGATCCTTGAAAAGTTCAGATGACACTTGATAGATAGATACATGCTATCAAGTCAATACCAACATAGGCCTTAGGTTCAAGAGAATGAAACATTGCCCAGTCCTGTGCAATCCTCATGATCATTGACATGTTGAAGTCCATCTCAGCAGCTATTGTGCCATCCCATCTCACTGAATGTCTCCCTTGCCCTCGCTAGCCTTCTACTTCACCAAGCATGGTGTCCACCTCAAGCCATTGACTCCTCCTGATGACGTGTCCAAAGCAAGTGAGTTGGACGGTATTTTGCTATGATCCATAGAGTCTTCAATGGATATTTTTCATAAGCACATCACCATTCCTTCCTTCTTGGTCTGTCTTAGTCTGGAAGCTCAGCTGAAACCTGTCCACCAGAGGAGATCCTTCTGATACTTGAAACATCAATTGTTTGTTGTTTACAGCATCACAGTAACAAAGGAGCCAGAGAACAACAGACAACAACTGACAGTGTTGTGGGGAGACACTTACTAGGTAGGATAAGAGCACAAGGACTTTCCAAGAACAGGAAATCTCCAGGGGAAAAGCTTAGAAGTATGAAAATTCATGGAGTAGATGGCAGTTTGATATAAAAGATACTACTAGGGGTAGAACAACTCATATAAGGCAAACACGATGGAAAGGTGGGCATTTCATCGTCAGCTCTCAAGAAGCTTTCAGAAGGCAGGTCAGGGAAGATGTGAGAGGGTGGGACCTCACATAGCCTCCTTTCTCAGCTCACTTGTTGTGATAAATGCAGGTCGATCAATGTGGGGATGAAAATGCAATGCCACTGACACTCAAACAAGTAAAATGTTGTTGAAGAGAATACAAAAATGGTTACAACAGTACATCAATGAAACTGTCAGAAATTCAAGCTGGATTCAGAAGAGGAAATTGAACTAAGGATATAATAGCTGCTGTCAGACTGATTTTGATTGAAAGCAAAGGAGACCAGAAAGATGTTTACTTGTGCTTGACTAACTACGTCTCTCCCACTTCGACATGTTCTCAGGAGGGACAGGGAGAAGGAGATCATGTTTGGAAAATGGAGGTTCCGTGAAAAAAAAAAGATTCCTAACAAGATGAATTGACACCGTGGCAGAAACAACGGACTCAAACGCAATAACAATTGTGAAGTTGGTGCCGGACCAGGCAGTGTTTCATTCTGTTGTGTGTAGTGTCATTATGAGCCAGAACTGACTTGGGGCACCTAACATCAACAAAATAATAAACTTCTCAAAGTCATAACATGGAATCAACTGAGGAACATGTCCTTGAACTTCCTTAGAATTTTAATTGTGACCCATTTTAACAAATGTGGTCATCTGGGTTCTAGGCCACAATAACATACAAGTAGATATGGGACAAGCTAGTGGGGTGGCTTTAGGAAGAGGCAACTCTGGTTGAACAAAAGGGCTTGCAGTCTGACAAAAGGTAGGTCTCATTTTAGCAAAGCGTAGGAATGTGAAGCTAATAATGCAAGGGCAAACAACCCTATGTCCTTTATAAGCACTGAGATTATCTCCGTTACACTAAAGTGCACTGATTGGACTGGAGGTGAGAATTTCCAGTTGTTTGGGAAGTTTACTTATGTGAACATGAGCTTTTTAAATGATGTTGGGTGACTGAGCACTGGGCACATTTTGGCATGTTGATTCTGTTTGCTCAGAGCCCTTTAGAAAACCCACCACTTCCCTCTTACCTGGGTAGTCACAATCATATCCCATTCTGTTTCTACTTTACAAAATATAAGACAAGCTGTCCCTCCATGGCCATAGCTTGGCAGTCCTTTTAAGAAGGAAAGGAAAACCCTTTCCTAATTCTGCTCAGAACCCAAGGTTCTTTGTGCACATATATATGGGATTTAGTGTCACTAGGGTTGGGGTCACCCAGTGTAGTAACTCATGGTAACATACTTCCCTGGGCCCTCTCCTATACCTTAGTAATGTTTTTTGGGGGGGACTAATGTTACTCGAAAGTTATGATTGCTACGTATCATTGAATGTTAGTGGCAAGTTGTTGTTGTTGTTGTTGTTGTTAAATGCTGTCAAGTTGGTTCTGACTCATAGTGACCCTATGTAGGGTTTCCTAGGGGTGGCTGGTAGGTTTGAACCACCAACCTTGCAGTTTGGAGTCCAGTGCTTATCTTACAAGTGCCACACCAGGTAGTGGCAAGTGGTGGTGGTGAGGGTTGTGTACTGTCGAGTCAGTTCCAACTCGTAGTGACCCCGTATAGTGTTTCCGAGGCTTTAAAATCTTCTCAGGAGCAAAATACCTCATGTTTCTCCACGGAGTGACTGACAGGCTCGAACCTTGGACCTTATGTTCCGAAGTCTAGTGCCTATGTTATGGAGCGAGCCACTGCACTCCCATATCACAAATATTTGTGACATAAACAACTCACTTTGAAATGATTGAACCAGTCTCTACTTGTAACAAATTCTTCATCACAATCACCTTCACTTGCTATGCATACAGCTTTGGAATAACTGAAAAAGCTTCAAGCCTTGTCTTGCACTAAAACAAGGCAAAATAAGAACCCTATGTTTTATAAGGTGAACAGTAATGCCAGGAAGGTAAGCAGTCTTTGTAACAATCAATCATGTGAGATAAAACTCACAAGGCAGGAAGGGATCAGAAAGAAGGGCAAAGGAAAACAGTAAACACAGGAAGGAAACCAGAAGAGTGCTGTGAGGTTGTTGTTGTTGGTGGTGGTGGTGGGAGGGATTGTAATCAATGTCACCTAACAAAAAATGTATGAATTGCTGAATGAAACATCAATTTTCTCTGTAAACTTTCACCCACATCACAACTAAAAAAACAAAAAACAAAAAAGGCCATAAACACCTGTTAGGATTTACCTACAGACTTGGTTTAAAGACACACTTAAGGATGGATCTAGTTTGTAACCTGGGGACAGTCTGTACATTAAAGAAAACTTTCTCATCATTTGAAAGAAGAATGATCAAAACTATAGATCTAATCAACCTTTTGAGAACAAAAGGGCTGTATTTTGCAAGGACAGAGTTTAGAAAGTTTAGGAAATAAGGAAGATTGGAAACAAAACCACAGGGAGGAACTGGGCTAAGTGTAACTTTGTAGAGATTGCAATCAGTGATATGAATCAAAATGTATATGAGTTGATGCATGGAAAACCAATTTGCTCATACTTTCATCTAATTTAAAGCAATAAGTAAACAAAATACAGCTAAACAAAAACAGCAAAGAGCAATATGGACCTGTTCCAATTTTAAGACACACTTAGGAATGAATCTGACTTGTAACCTTGGAATCTGTTCTGACTTTCTTACAAATTTGACTTAAACACATTTAGGAATGAATCTTTTTGTACCCTCGGGACTGACTTCCTGTGCCATAAAGAAAACTACCTAACCATTTGAAAAGAGAAAGGTGGAAACTGTAGATCTAGTTAACCATTTGAGAACAAAAGGACAACATTTGAAAGCACAAAGTTTAAAGATTTTAAGAAATAAAGAGGAATGGAAATAGGAGACACAGGGAGAAAGTATTGTTACCTTGTGGGCATTGTAATCAATGACATAAATCAAAATGGGTCCATATTGTTGAATGGAAATGAATTTGCTCTTTAAACCTTCACATAATTCACAATAGAAAGTTAAAAAAAAAAAAATTTAAAAACTGCAGATCTTACAACAAAATATATTACTATAATTTTAAAGTATTAAGCACAAAAAAGAGCATTAATTATAAAAAAAAAATAGCAGGCAATATTTGATCGTGCGATGAGGAAGTTCTCAAAGCACAATTGGAAAGGAAAGATAGAAAACTATCTGTTTTGGGAAACTACCACTCAACTGTCAGTTCATCCTACTGTGGTGGCTTCCATAATGCTAGGATGCTAGAAGCTATGCCATGGGTATTTTAAACATCATCAGGGTCACCCATGGTAGACAGGTTCCAACTGAACTTCAAGACTGAAATGGATTAGGAAGGAGAGGCAGACTAGTTCTGAATGTTTAGACACTGAAAACCTTATGAATAGCAGTGAAACATTATCAGATACAGTGCCCGAAGATGAGCCCTCAGGTTGGAAGTTACTCAAAATGCCACTGGAGAAGAACTGTCTCCTCAAAGCAGAGTTGACTTTGATGACACTAACGGAGTAGGCTTTCAGGACCTTCATTCTCTGATGGGGCACAACTTAAAATGAAGAGAAACCACTGATAATATCCATTAATAATCAGAACATGGAATATGTGAAGTATGGAACTAGGAAAATTGAAACTTGTCAAAAATGAAGTGGAACACATAAACATCAATATCCTAGCCGTTAGTGAGCTGAAATGGACTGGGATTAGCCATTTTGAATCTGACAATCACAAGGAAGTCCAGTTAATACCATTATTATTCAAATTTACACACCAACCTCTAAAGCCAGTGATGATGGTATTGAAGAATTCTACCAACTTGTTCAGTCTGAAATTGATCAAACAAGCCATCAAGATATATTGATATTTATTGGTGATTAGAATGCAAAAGCTGGAAACAAACAGGAAGGCTCAGCAGTTGAAAAATATAGTCTAGGTGATAGAAATGATGCTGGAGACTCGATGGCACCTAAAAACACCAACTTCTTCAACCTGAAATTGATCAGACATGTAGTGGAGATGTACTGATAATTACCAGTGATTGGAATTTGACAGTTGGAAACAAAGAGGTAGGAACAATTGCATAATGTGGCCTTGTTGTTGTTAAGTGCCGTGGAGTAGGTTCCGACCCATAGCTACCCTGAACAGGGGTTCCAAGGCTTTAAATCTTTACGGGAGCAGAAAGCCTCATCTTTCTCCGGCAGAGCAGCTAGTAGTTTCGAACTGCTGACCTTGCGGTTCGCAGCCCGATTCATAACCACTACGTTACCAGAGCTAGGTAATAAAAATGATGAGGTGATCACATGATATAAGTTTGCAAGATCGATGACTTACTCATAGCAAAAACCTTTTTCAACAATCTAAAAGGTGATTATACACATGAACCTCTCCAGATGGAGCACACAGGGATCAAACTGACTACATCTGTGGGAAGAGACGGTGGAAAAGCTCCATATCATCAGCCAAAACAAGGCCAGGGGCAGACTGTGGAACAGACCACCAATTGCTCAAAAGCAAGTTCAGGCTGTAGCTGAAAAAAAATTTAAACATGTCCTTAAGAGCCAAAATATGACCTTAATATATGCCACCTAAATTTAGAGACCATTGAACACTAATGACTGAAGACCAGAAGAGTTGTAAACTTTGTACAGGAAGAAAGCAAAAGGTCATCAAGAATCAAAAGGTCACTAGAAAGAAGGAAAAGATCAAAATGAATGTCAGAAGAGAATCTGACATTTGCTCTCCAGCATAAAGATGCTGAAGTGAATGGAAGAAATAAGGAGTCAAACAAAAGAGCTGAACAGAAAAATTTAAAGGAGAGCTCAAGAATACAAAGCTAAATATTGTAAAGAAATGTATAAACACCTGGAATTAGAAAAATGAAGAAGCACGCTCACCATTTCTCAAGCTGAAAGAAGTGAAGAAAAAATTCAAGCCCCAGCTTGCAATAAATGCTGGTGTAGCAATGTAAGATCAGCTTTGGACCTCAAACCACAAGGTCAGCAGTGAAAACCCACCAGCTGCTCCTCAGTATTCCTATTCAGGGTTGCTATGAGTTGGAACTAACTTGACAGCACTTAACAACAACATGAGACAAATATTGACTCATGTAGAAAGCATCATAAGAAGATAGAAGGAATACATAGAGTTACTGTACCAAAACACAAATGGTTTATGTACAACTATTTCGAAAGGTAGGATATAATCTAGAAATGATGGTACTGAAGGAAGAAGTCCAAGCTGGACTGAAGGCATTGGTGAAAAGCAAGGTTCCAGGAATTGGTGGAATACAAATTGAGATCTGTCAATTAACTGATGCAGCATTGCCAAGAAATTTGGCAGACAACCAACTGACCAATGACTGGAAGAGATACAAATGTGTGCCAATTCCAAAAAGAAGTGACCCAACGAAATGTGGAAGTCATCAAACAATAACATCAATATTTCTCGTAAGTATCATTTTGCTGAAGATAATTAAAAACAACTGCAACAGTACATCAACAGGAATTAAAGCTGAATACAGAAGAGAACCTGGAATGAGGGATATCATTGCTGAGGTCAGATGGATCCTGACTGAAAGTAGAGTTTACCAGAAAGATATTTACTTGTGGTCTATTGACTATGTAAAGGCATTTGACTGTGTGGATCATGACAATTATGCATAACATTGCAAAAAATGGGTATCCCAGAACACTTAATTGTGCCCATGAGGCAGTCATTAAACAGAACAAGGGGATAATGAATGGTTTAAAATCAAGAAAAAGTGTGTGCCAGGGTTGTATCCTTTCACCATACTTTTTCAATCCTTATATTGAGCAAATATTCCAAGAAGTTGCCTTATATGAAGAAGAATGTGACATCAGGATTGGAGGAAGATTCATTAACAACCTGTGATATGCAGATAATACAAGCTTGCTTGCTGGAAGTGAAGAGGACTTGGAATACTTATTGATGAAGAGCAAAGACTACAGCCTTCACAATAGATTATACCACAATTTAAAGAAAACAAAGATCCTCACAATTGAGGCGGTTATGTGTTGCCCAGTAGATCCCAACTCATAGCTACCCTGCATAGCATTTCCAAGGCTAGAAAACTTTACAGGATCAGAAAGCACCATGTTTCTCCCACAGAGCAACTGGTAGATTCAAACTACTTATCTTGTGGTGCGTAGTCCAACTTGTAAATCTAAGCTACTAGGACACCTTATAAAAAATAACATAATGATATCTGTAAAAAAAAGATTGAAGTTGTCAAAGACTTCATTTTGTTTGAATTTACAATCAACACTCATGGAAACAACAGTCAAGAAATCAAACGGTGTGTTACATTAGGCAAATCTGCTGCAAAAGACCCCTTTAAAGTGTTAAAGAGCAAAGATATCAGTTTGAGGATTGATGTATCTGACCCAAGCTATGGTATTTTCAATAGCCTCCTATGCATGTAACAGTTGGACAAGAATATGGAAGACTGTAGAAGAATTGAAGCATTTGAATTATGGTGTTGGAGAAGGATATTAAATGTACCATGGATTGCCAGAAGAACTAACGTATGTTGAAGAAGTACAACCAGAATGTTTCTTAGAAGCTACAATGGCAAGACTTTTTCTCTCATACTTTCTGCACGTTGTCAGGAAGGACCAGTTCCTGGAGAAGGGCATCATGCTTGGTAAAGTGGAAGGATGGGGAAAAAGAGATGGATTAGCACAGTGGCAGCATCAGTGGGATCATGAATAACAGCAGTTGTGAGGATGGTGTGAGATTCAAGGCAGTGGCTGGTTCAGCTGTGCATAATGTCACTTTGAGTCGGAATTGACTCGAGGGAACTTAACAACAACAAAAGGAGCTCTGGTAGCATAGTGGTTACGAATCGGGCTGTGAACCTCAAGGTCAGCAGTTCGAAACTACCTGCTGCTCCGCTGGAGAAAGATGAGGCTTTCTGTTCCCGTAAAGATTTACAGCCTCGGAAACCCTGTTCAGTCAGGGTAGCTATGGGTCAGAACCGACTCAACAACAACAACAATAACAACAAATCATTTTGGCAAAATCTACATGCAGGTAAATGGTAAATGATAAAGTAGGGAGAAACGACAATATACGCGCACGTGGCCTAGTAACAAACATAGCATTACCTCTTTTAACATATAAAGGACCTTAAAACTAAATGAGAAAAAAAAAAATGAGACTACCACAAAATAAAAATAGATAATTTGGGGAGAGAAGTAATACAAACAGGAAATTCACAAAAAGATTGCTATGAATGATATTCTAATTACGAATACTTACAAATCAAAGAAAGACCAACATGAAATGTTGGACAGAATTGGCTTATTAGACAGTTTTTTAAAACAAATAGCAAGAGCAAATACTCTAATGAAAAGGGCGTAGGAAAACGTACACTCTCGTTCTCAGCTCATAGGGATGCAAATACTACAATCATTCTCAAAGTTAATTTTATAAGTGTAGTTGTTAAGTGCTGTCAAGTCGATGCTGAACCATACGCACCCTGTATAGGGTTCTTAAGGAGCTGCTGGTAAGCTTGAACCGTCGATCTTGAGATTCAAACTGACTTTGCAGTCCAGCGCATTAACCCACAGTGCCACACCAAGACACTTGGCATCAAAAGCCTTAGATTGCTATGTACTCATTGACCCAGAAATTGACTATTAGCAATTTATATTAATTATATAAAAGCTACAAATATGCATGAAAATGTGCACATTAATCAGTATCTTTTTCTCCTATCAATTTCTAGTTCTTCAAGCAATTCTGTGAAAAATTTATGTCTTTCTGCTCTTAGTTCTCTACTGTGCTTAGGTTTCTCAGAAGTACACAAGTGGATGGCTTTACCATACACAACTATAGTTCAAGTCCTGGTAGGGTCCTGTAGAGTAACTACTGGACTGCAATCAAAGTTAGTCCTTCTAAACCACCAGCTTCTTGGAAACCCTATACAGGGTTGCTATGAGTTGGCACTGACTTGGTTTCACTTGACAACAACAATAACAACAACAGAAACAACAGGAGCATCACAGTACAGGGCCCCAGGTCTAGACTCCTGGCTTTTCTTTTTGGTTGGTAGTAGCCACACACACACACACACACACACACACCGACTTCTTCGCTCATTTATGTCATCAGATAAAAGGTGTTGCAGGCCACAACCCTAGGAAACTCCTTGACACCAGGGTTATGATGGGATTAAGGGTATTTCAGCCTAACCTTAATCTTTTAATTATTTTTCTTTACCATCTTAGATCACATTTTGGGGGTTATCATCACATAATTGCCACACCACTGAGAATCAGCCCAGGCAAGTGGACACATATGTTGGGGGGACACAGTTCATTCATAACGCTTCAAAAAATCATATTTGTTATAAAAAAAATTTTAACAAATGGGAAAGTACAATGAAATATTCACCATGAATATATGAACTCAGTTTGAAAAATACTGGTTAATAGTTTGCCATCTATATCTAATCTACTTTCTCTCTGTGCCATTCATCATTGCCCATCTTTATTGTTTCCTGAATAATTTACATTTAAATTTGAGACATTGTGACATTTTATGTCAGTATGTCAGTATTCAACTCTAAACTATAAGAACTATTTTCCCACATAATCACAACAATGTTGTTACACTAACAAAATTAACTAAATTTTCCAAATATCCCATAATATAATTTCTCTATTGTTCCTCAAACGTCTTTCACAGCTAATTATTCTGAATGATAATTAATCAAAAGTAGTGCATTGAATATGGTTAGGATGTGCATCTTTTTATACTAACAAAAATTTAGAAACAACATAAAAATTAAATATTCAGGTATCAGTTAAATAATTATGTTACATGCAAAGAAGGGAATACTTCAGAATCAATCCGAATGTTAGTTTGCTGTTGTTTTTAGATGTCATGGAGTCAGCATAGACTCATAGCAACCCTATGCAGAACAGAGCGAAACACTGCCCGGTCCTGTGCCAATCTCACAGTTGTTGCTACCCCTGAGCCCATTGCTTATGCCACTGTGCCAGTCCAACTTGTTGAGGGTCTTCCTCTTTTTCGCTAACCCTCCACTTTGCTAAGTATGATTTCCTTCTCGAATGACCAGTCTCTCCTGATAACATGTCTGAAGTATGAGACACAAAGTCTGGCCATACTGGCTTCTAAGGAGCATTCTGGTTGTACTTCTTCCAACACATATTTGTTTGCTCTTCTGGCTGTCGATAGTACTTTTGATATTTTCTTCCCAAACCAAAGTACAAATGCATCAGTTCTTCTACAGTCTTCCTTATTTATTGTCCGTCTTTCACATGCACATGAGGCTATTGAAAAGATCATGGTTTGGGTCAAATGCATCTTAGTCTTCAAACTGACATCTTTGCTCCAGAACACTTTAAAGAGACCTTGTACAGCTGACGTGCCTAATACAATATGTTGCTTGATTTCTTGACTGCTACTTCCATGAGTGGTGAGAGTTGATCTAAACAAAAGAAAGTCTTTTTTGTTGTTTTTAGGTGCCATGGAGTCGGTACCGACTCATAGCCACCCTATGCACAACAGTTTGTCCTGATCCACACAATTGCAAGCCTGTGTGTAGTCATTAAAGCACACGTAAACATCTTTCTGGTATTCTCTGCTTTCAGCCAAGATGCATCGGACATCAACAATGATACCCCTTATTCCACGTCCTCTTCTGAATCCGGCTTGAACCTCTGGAAGTCTTAGACAAATTCAATCTTTTTAAAATTTTTCTTGATGTTATTTATTATTCTGGTTGTGAGGATTTTTGTTTTCTTTACACTGAGGTGCAATCCATATTGAAGGCCGTGGTCTTTGATTTCCCACAGTACTTTAAGTCCTCTTCACTTTCAGAAAGCAAGGTTGTTACTGACTCTTCCTCCAATCCTGATGCTACATTCTTCTTCATATAATCCAGTTTCTCGTGTTATTTGTTCATCATACAGATTAAGTAAGTATGGTTTAAGAATACAACCCTAGCACACATCTTTCCTAATTTTAAACCTTTTGTTGTTCCCTTGTTCTGTTTAAAAGACTACTTCTTAGTCTATGTACAGGTTCCTCATGAGCACAATTAAGTGTTACAGAATAGTTATTCTCTGCAATGTTGTCCACAGCTTGTCATGATCCACACAATCGAAAGCCTTTGTGCAGTCATTGGCTCATTTTTTATTTCATTTTCTTCAGCTTTACTCTGAATTTTCATATGAGCACTTGATGGTCTGTTCCACAGTGGTTGATGCTATGAAACTTTTCCACTTTCTCTTTCCGCAAACATGGTCAATTTGATTTCTGTGTATTCCATCTGGTGAGGTCCATGTGCATAGTCATCTTTTACACTGTTTGAAAAACATATTTGCAATGAAAAATTCATTGCTCTTGTAGAATTCTATCATGTGATCTCCAACATCATTTCTATCATCAAGGCCGTAGTTTCCAACTTCTGAGCCTTCCTCTTTGTTTCCAACCTTTGCATTCCAATTGCCAGTAATTATCAATACATCTTCATTGCATGTTTCAATTTCATTCATCACTCATTTTAGTGGTTGGTGCATAAATTTGAATAATAGTGGTATTAACTGGTCTTCCTTATAGGTGGATGGATATTATCCTATCACAGGCAGCATTGTACCTCATGACTGCTTTTGATATGTTCTGTTTGATGATGTATGCAACTCCATTTCTCTTCAATTTGTCACTCCTAGCACAGTAAACCACATGATTGTCAGATTCAAAATGGCCAATACCTGTCCATTTCAGCTCACTAATGTCTAGGATATCGATGTTTATACATTCTATTTTATTTTTTGACAATTTCCAATTTTCCTAGATTCATACTTCATACATTCCATGTTCTGATTATTAATGGATTTTTGCAGCTGTTTCTCTTCATTTCGAGTTGTGCTCCAAAGAAGGTCCTGAGGGCTTTACTCCATTCGCATTATCACAGTCAATTCTACTTTGAGAAGGCAGCTCTTCCCTAGTTGCATTTTTGAGTGCCTTCCAACCTGAGGGGCTCATCTTCTGGCACTATATATGACAATATTCTGGTGCTCTTCATCATGTTTCAATATTCAACATTCTGGTTCTGTCAGTGCTCCAATGTTATTCATGAGATTTTTAGTGACTAAATATTCGGAAGTAGGTAAGTCTCTCCTTCTTCCTAGTCTGTCTTCGTCTGGAAGCTCCTCTGAAACCTGTCCACCATGGGTGACCCTATTAGAATTTAAAATACCAGGAGCATAACTTCCAGAATCACAACAACACACAAGCCACCACAGTATGACAAACTAACAGACGAGTGGTGGACCATGGCCATATCCACTTGAATTTAAAGATCATCTGAAGAACAGATATATAATACATTAGACACTTAAGACTGAAGACCAGAAGAGTTG
>NW_006408908.1:398411-400393 GCF_000296735.1 Chrysochloris asiatica
TATGGACAACATTGCAGAGAATGAGTATTCAGGAACACTTAATTGAGTGCTATGAGTCACAACCAATTCGATGGCAGTTAGCAACAACAACACTTGCAAAATATTGAATAATGCAGAAACTATCAAAAGAATATGGAAAGGAAACAATGAGTCACTGTTCTAAAAAGAAATGGTTGATGTTCAAACATTTCAAGAGTTAGAATATGATCAAGAGCCAATGGCATTAAAGGAAGAAGTCCAATGTGCAATGGAGGAATTGGCAAATAACAATGCTCTGGGAATTGATGGAAAACAAATGGAAATATTTCAACAAACTATTGCAGTACTGGAGGCACTCATTCATCTATGCCAAGAAATTTGGAAGCTAGCTATCTGACTAACTGATTGGAAGAAACCTGTGACTTCCAATTCTAGACTTCCATTCTAGAAACACGTGACTGAACAGAATGTGGAAATCGTAGGACAATATCATTAATATCACATGCAAATAAAAGTTTGCAAAAGATAATTAAAAAATGGCTGCAACAGTGTATTGAATTGGTTGAAGCCAGATTCAGACAAGGTGTCGGTAAGAAGGATCTCATTGCTAGTATCAGACTGATCTTGGCTGAAAGCAGAGAATACCAGAAAGATGCTTAACTGTGCTATATTGACTATGCAAAGCCTTTTGACTATGGACAACATTGAGGAGAATGAGTATTCTGGAACACTTAATTGTACTCATGAAGAACCTGCACATAGACCAAGAAGCTGTTGTTCCAACATTACAAGACAACACTGAATTGTTTAAAATTCCTGTGAAACCAGAATGGCGAGACTGTCTCTCATGCATTGGACATATTATCAGGAGAGACCAGTCCCTGGAGAAGGACATAACACTTGGTAAAGTGGAGGGCCAGTGAAAAAGAGAAAGACCCCTAATTAGATGGATTGGCACAGTGGCAACAGCAATGGACCCAAGCTTGTACAGGTTAAGACAGTACAAAGCAGTGATTCCTTCTGTTTTGCATAAGATCCCTATGATTTGGAACCTACTCTATGGCACCTAACAAAAACGACAACAATTTCACTCAGCATAAGGTCTTCCAGGTTCATCCATCTACGAAGTGTTCTGCAGATTCATCATTATTTTTCTCTGTTGCATAGTATTCCATTGTGTGTATGTACCAAAGTTTGTTTATTCTTTCTTCCATTGATGAGCATTTATGCTGCCTGCATCTTTTTGCTTCTGTGAATAGTGCTGTGATGAACATTGGTGTGTATATATCTACTCGTATCCTGGCTTTTGTTTCTTGTGGATATGCATCAGATAGAGGGATTGCTGGGTCATAGGTATTTCTATTTCCAACTTTCTGATTAATTGTCGTACTGTTTTCCACAGAGGTTGTACCAGTTTACAGTCTCACCAGCAATGTAGGAGGGTCCCAGTCTCTCCACACCCTCTCCGGCATTTATTGTTTTCAATTATTTTGAACTCTGTGGTTTTGATTTTCATGTCTCTAGTGATTAATGAAAATCTTCTGCACACGACCTTTTTAAAGTGTTGAAGAACAAAGATGTCAGCTTGAGGACTAAGGTGCGCCTGACCCAAGCCATGGTCTTTTCAGTAACCTCATATGGATGTGAAAGCTGGACAGTGAATAAGGAAGACGGTAGAAGAATCGATGCCTTTGGGTTATGGTGTTGGAGCAGAATATTGAAAGTGCCATGGGCTGCCAAAAGAACCAACAGATCTGTGTTGGAAGAAGTGCAGCCAGAGTGCTCCTTGGTGACCAGGATGGCCGAACTTCATCTCTCATACTTCAGACATATTGTCAGGAGGGAGCAGTCGCTGGAGAAGGATATCATGTTTGGTAAGGTGGAGGGTCAGAAAAAAAGAGGAAGACCCCCAGTAGATGGATTGGCAAAGTGGCAGCATCAATGGGCTCAAGCATGGCAACAATTGTGAGATTGGCCCAGGATCAGGCAGTGTTTCGTTCTGC
>NW_006408908.1:400852-404947 GCF_000296735.1 Chrysochloris asiatica
GGCCTCCGTTCCTATGCTGAAGAATTAATCACTCCCCTCCTTGCTACAAAATGTGTACCTTTACATTTCTAACCCTCACAATCATTCCTGATAACAAGTATTCACTACTGTATCACAAAAGACCCACCATGCCATTCCTCTTGAATTTGTCATTTCTGACATGGTAGACTGTATGATATTACCCAATTCAAAACAGCCAATATAAAACAGTCTATTTCATTTCACTAATGCCTAAGATAACAATCTTTATGCTTTCCATTTCATTGTTGACAACTTCCAATTTTTCTAGATTCATACTTTGTCTATTTCATATTCTGATTAGTAATGAATGTTTGCAGTTGTTTTTCCTCATTTTGCAAATGAAGGTCCTGAAAATGTTGCTCCTTTCACATCATTATGATCAACTCTACTTTGAGGAGGCTGTTCTTTCCTCACTGTATTTAGTGTGCCTTCCAACCTGAGGGGTTCACCGTATGACACTGTATCTGACACTCTTTTGCTGATATTCATAATGATTTCATCTTATGGCACTCACTATAGGAGTCCTGGTGTGGTGCTGTGGGTTAATGCACCAGACTGCAAAGTCGTTTGAACTGCAAGGTTGGTGGTTCAAGCTCACCAGCTGCTCCTAGGAAACCCTATACAGGGTCGCTACGTGTTGGAACCAAGTCAATGGCACTTAACAACAACAACAACAACAACATGGCACTATATCTGACAATGTTCCACTGCTAGTCATAAGATTTTCAGTGGCTAAACATTCAGAATTAGTCTGTCTCTTCTTTTTACTAGTCTGTCTTAATCTGGAAGTTCTACTGAAGCCTGTCCATTTCAGGTGGCCCTGCTGGCATTTAAAATACAGGTGGCATAACTTCCAGTATCACAGCAACACACAAGTCACCACAGTACAACAACTAATAGACAAATGCTGGTGGTGAAGTGGAAGGTCTGGAAAGTGAACCCAAGTGATACCCCCCAGCCATCAATAGGAGCCATCGCTGGTATTCTTCTGATTTGGTTTGCTTAGGCAGAAGCAGTGGGCTAAGTCTAGTGACAGAATTTGGACACCTCCAAATTCTGTCACCATAATTCCAAATTATGTCATCCAATCAAGTTTATGTCACCAGAAAATTCCAAATTATAATAGCAGTGGTAAAGTGAAGTGTCATCACAAAGAGAAAAACTCCCAATGTGATGGCTTAATACAGTGACACCAACAATGGGCTCAAATGTTTCATTTTGTTCTACATTGGGTTGCTGTGTGTTGGAACCAACCTGACATCACCTAACAACAACAGTAAGGACTATGAGTCTGAAAACTCAGAAGCAACCTGATGTATGGACAGCGAGTTTTATTTTGGCTGCATGACCTAGAAAATTTTTTCTTATTAAATTATTTCTTACAGTTTTTTCTTATCGTTCTTATGTCATCTCAAGCCTAGTATGCAAAAGGTAACATGCTATAAAAATATATAGACACTGTCCTTAGCTAACAAGTTTTATTTTCTGTTGAATTCTGACTGATGTCCTAGAAGGTCAGAATCCCAGAAAGTCATTAGAGTTGAATCATATGGAAATTTTGATTACAGCCCTTAAAGCTTGAAAACAATCCAATCTTATTTTGCAGATTTGGGAATGGAGTCCCATGGAAGAAAACTAGAGCCACATTAGTAAATGTGATTTGAACATTTCTAGAGTTCACTGCACCATCTTCCCCTGCAAATGCTCCTTTTGTTTTAGGAGAAGCAAGCTGTTGCTGGAGGCCAGCATGTTGTTGTTGTTGTTAAGTGCCGTCGAGTCGGTTCCGACCCATAGCGACCCTGTACAGGGTTTCCGAGGGTGTAAATCCTTACGGGAGTAGAAAGCCTCATCTTTCTCCCGCTGAGCGGCTGGTAGTTTCGAACCGCTGACCTTAAGGTTCGCAGCCCGATTCGTAACCACTACGCTACCAGAGCCAGCATAGGTAAAAACAAGTTGCCATTGAGTTAACTTCAACTTTGTGTCAGAGTAGAACAGTGCCCCCTAGGATTCCCCATGGTTGAGTTTTTAGACATAGATTACCAGATCTTTCTTACTATTCTCCTTTGGGTGGATTCAAACTTCCAGTCTTTCAGTAAACTCCTGAGCACCTTAAACATTTGCACCCCCACCCCCACCCCCACCACAAGTGCTGCACAGGGAACCTTTACTTCCTACAAATTTTTCTGCCCATGGCTCCTAAATTAGGAGTTTTACTGATGAACCAGATTGACAAGGAGACAGAGTTTAAAATGCCCTTTGCCCCCTGGAGAGGAAAAAAAAATGTACCACCCTAAACTTTAGGTCCTTTGACTGGAAGTTTCTTTTCCTGCAGTGGTTCCCCTCTGAACGCCAGATTCCGACACACTTACTTCCCCTCTGGGTCCTTTTTAGTTTCTGCTTAATGAGACCGGTAGTTGGCGAGCGTTTGATTGACACTCAGTTATGTACAGCTTGTATTCATCTTCCTGAGAAAGGGCATTGCACAGAAAATAATTGCCAATGGCAACCGAGATGGCATTTCTGAGAGCAGCAGCTCTTCCCAGCAGTTCTGTTCTCCACCCCCGTGGAAGGAAACACCACTGTGGGCCAGCGGATGGAGGGAAGCGCGATTTCTAAAGGCATTAAAATATTCATACGTAGGGACCTGGGGTTCTTTTCTAGTCATCCATTAGACTTCCTCACTTTTTACCCACATCCAGTTCTGATTTTCAGGATGCTGAAGCCAAATCTAAACTAGAAAGAAATCTCTGGAGTAAAATCAAGTCAGTTGCAAGTAAATTGCAACATCTCAATTGCCTTAATGGATCAAACTATACTTCGCTGTGTGCTGCAGGCACCCTCACTGACGCCTTCACTGACAGTTACAAAACGCCAGTCTTTGGTTTGCCTGTAGCAAAGTCCCAGGCAATGCCTTGGGGGCTGTCAGAACACCCAGGCTTGGGAGAGAGCTTGCTGAGCATGTGCCCAGACCAGGATGACCCTAGTAGCTAACTAGGTGGAACAGGCTCTCCTCTGCTTCAGGCATATGAGTCTGTGTCAGGCAAGGAGTAAACAAAATTGATTTCACTTACTTTACACCTTGTGTATTGACTGGGGAGAAGGTGAGCAAGAGAAGCAGTTGTTTTGTGTTGCTAGCTCTTTTGAAAGCTCAGACAAAGCTTGCCGATCCTGCCCACCCTAATTTCCCATAAGATAAGCACTGGACTGCAAACCAAAAAGTCTGTGGTTCGAGCTCATCAGTCGCTCCGCTAGAGAAAGATGAATCTTGCTTGCTGCTCCGACAAAGATTTTAAAAGCCTCTGAAAACCTGTGCAGGGTCGTTGTGCGTCTTAACAACAACTAACTGCAGTAAGAATTCTCTGGGTGAAGCAAGTGGTTAGTGAGCTAGACTGTTAACAGAAATATTGGCGGTTTGAGTCTATGCAGAGGTTCCTCATAAGATAAGTGTGGTGATCTGCTTCTGAAAGAGCAGCCATTAAAACCCTGTAAAATAGAGTTCTACTCTGACACACATGGGATTGCTATAAATTAGAATTGAATCCATGGACAAATGGTTGACTGCACGTAAATGAGCATATGAACATGTGCTTAATTATTTCAGGAGTTTAAAAATAAAACTGAACGGTCCTTGAAATTCAAACTTTAAAAGCAAGCAGCTTGATTTGTGACTAATACAATGAGCTTTCACTTTAGAAGCAAAAAAAATTAGGTTATCGAGATTTACCAACAATGGGAATAATTGATGTAAAGTAAACTACATACACTTAAAGTGTACACATTGAGAAGTTTTGACAAATGCATACATCCATGAAATCATCACCACAATCAAGATGATGACTGTCTTTTAAAATCCAAATGCAATGCCATTGAGCCAGTTCTGACTCAAGGGGACCTCATGTGCTATAAAGTACAACTATTTCATAGAGAGCTCTTGGCTATAATTTTTTTTTTTTAAGTTTTTATTGTGAATTATGTGGGTTTACAAGGGAGAACATCAGTTTTACATTAATCCTATCGTATTTCCTTTCATTGCAATGATTACAATCCCCTCCATGCATCATCAAATAACCAAAC
>NW_006408908.1:406327-409475 GCF_000296735.1 Chrysochloris asiatica
TTTTTCTAGCCACTCCAGGTTGGTCTACTCATCCTTTCCAGTGAAAATTTCCCAACTCAGACGATTCTGGATGAGGTTCTGGATTCTACCTATGGTCACGTACAATGCAAAGGCTCCACAGGAAAAATCTTTCACTGGGCAATTTCTAGTCCCCTTTAAGGTATTCCAATCACTTATAGGCAAAAGTCAGACTTACAAGCTTTCTATTGTGATGCTTCTGGCTATTCCTTTCTCCCCCTGTCAAGTGTGTATTTTTAAATGGTAGGCAAGGGAAACCAAGATTCAAAAGACAGCCAAGCATCTTAACATTATTCCCCTCTTTTACCCATTCAAACCATGCCTCAATTCCTGTATCCCGGAGCCCTGTTGTTCAAAGGTTGTGCATACATCATCATTTACCTCTGTCCCACTTAGCCCATGCAAACCTGCCTAACTGTTCTCCCATCTGCCTTGTTCTTCCACTCCCTTCCCCCTTCTTGTGTATTGTCCCCCCTCCTCCCAGCACCCAAGCTGTCCTGTGTCTATTCCCTACCCTGTGCTCTATCTTCCCCTTCCTCCCTCCCCTCCTCTCATCCCATACATATATATAATATTTTCCCCTTTTAGGGTGAGTTCTTTTTCTTAGTCTTTTACAATAATGGTCCTATGCAATATTTCTCCTTTTGTGACTAATTTCACTCAGCATAATGTTCTCAAGGTTCATCCATGCTATGCGGTGGCTTGCAGCTTCCTTGTTGTTCTTCAAGGTAGCATAGTATTCCACTGTGTGTATGTACCACAGTTTATTTATCCATTCTTCAGTTGATGGGCACTCTGACTGTCTCCATCTTTTTGCTATTGTAAATAGTGCTGCTATGAACGTTGTTGCTGTTAGGTGCCATCGAGTCAGTACCGACCCCTAGCGACCTTATGCAGAGCAGAACGAAACACTGTCTGATCCTGGGCCAACCTCACTACTGTTGTCACGTTTGAGTCCATCGATGCTGCCACTTGGCCAACCCATCTCGTTGGGGGTCTTCCTCTTTTTGAACATTGGTGTGCATATATCTACTCATGTTATGGCTCGTATTTCTTGTGGGTAAATACCAACTATAGGAATTGCTGGATCATTAGGTATTTCTCTTCTTAACCTTCTAAGGAAGTGCCATATTGCTTTCCAGAGTGGTTGGACCATTTTGCAATCCCACCAGCAATATAGGAGGGTCCCAATCTCTCCGCCTCCTCACCAACATTTATTGCCCTCTACTTTTTTGATCTTTACTGTTATTACTGGTGTGAGATGATATCTCATTGTTTTGATTTGCATCTCTCTAATGGCTAAGGAGTTCTGGTAGCATAGTGGTTATGAATCGGGCTGCTAACCTCAAGGTCAGCAGTTTGAAACTACCAGCTGTTCTGTGGGAGAAAGGTAAGGCTTTCTGCTCCTGTAAAGATTTATAGCCTCAGAAAACCTGTACAGGGTTTTGGAATTGACTCCATGGCACATAACAATAACAACAAATGACTAATGACTGTGAACATTTCTTCAAATGTTTATTGGCTTCCCGATCTCTTCCTTGGTGAAGTGTCTGTTCATGTCCTGTGCCCATTTTTTAATTGGGTTATTTGTCTTTTTCTTTTTCTTGTAAAGGTGTTGTAGTTTCCTATATATTTTAGAAATGAGTCCCTTGTCTGATGTGTTGTTGCAAAAGATTTTTTCCCATTCTGTTCCCTTTTTATTCTGTTGCTGAAGTCTTTTGATGCACCTAAGTTTTTAATTTTTAGTATGTCCCAATCATCTATGTTTGGTAGTCTGTGTATGCCCTGAATTAGAGCCCTCACATTTGTCCCTATTTTTTCATTGATGATCTTCATAATTCTGGGATTCCCATTTAGGTCTTTAATCCATGCTGAGTTGGTTTTTGTATAGGGCATGAGGTAAAGGTCTTGTTTCAATCTTTTGCATATCGCTTTCCAATTCTGCCAGCACCATCTGTTAAAGAGACTATCTCCTCCCCATTTGACATACCTAGGCACTTTGACAAAAATCAGTTGGCTACATGTGTATGGGTTAATTTCTGGGTTCTTGATTCTGTTCTATTGATCAATGTATCTTTCATTGTACCAGTACCAGGCTATTTTGACCACTGTAGCCATGTAGTAAATTTTGAAATCAGGGAGAGAGAGGCTTCCAACCTTGTTCTTCTTCTTAAGCAGTGCTTTGCTTGTTCTGGGTCTCTTTCCTTTCCATATAAAGTTTGTAATTGTCTTTTCCATCTCTTTGAAGAATGTCACTGGAATCTGGACTGGGATTGCATTATATGTGTAAATTGCTTTGGGTGGTGGCTGTGTGCCCTGGAGTCGGTTCCGACTCATAGTGACCCTGTACAGGGTTTCTGAGGCTGTTAATCTTTATGGGAACAGAATGTCTCATCTTTCTCCTGTGGAACAGCTGGTAGTTTCCAACTGCTGACCTTGCGGTTCGAAGCCTGATTTGTAACCACTACGCTACCAGAGCTCCTTTTGCTTTGGGCAGTTCCTATCCAGGAACATGGTATGTTCTTCCACGTTTGTAAGTCTCTTTTGGTTTCTTGTAGTATTATTTTGTAATTGTCTTTGTATAGGTCCTTTGTTTCTCTGGTTACGTTTATTTCTAAATATTTCATTAATCGGGCGGCTATTATAAATGGTATTGCTTTCCTAATGTCCTTTTCAGTGCTGTCATTGATTACTATAGAGAAATCCAACTGATTTTTGTATGTTGATCTTATACCCTGCCACTTTTCTGAATCTTCCAATGATGTCTAGAAGCTTTTTTACTGAGTCTTTGGGATTTTCTATGTATAGGATCATATTGTCTGCAAATAGAGAGAGTTTAATTTCCTCTTTGCCAATTTGAATGCCTTTAATTTCCCTATTTTGCTGTATAGCTCTGGCTAAGATTTCCAAAACAATATTGAATAGGAGGGTGACAAAAGGCATCTTTGTCTGGTTCCTGTTTGCAGAGGGAAGGCTTTCAGTTTCTCTCCATTGAGAGTGATGTAGGCTATTGGTTTTATATATATGCTTTTGATTATATTGAAGTATTTCCCTTAAAATCCCATTTTGTTGAGTGTCTTTATCAGGAATGAATGTTGGATTTTGTCAAATGCCTTTTCTGCATCAATCA
>NW_006408908.1:409773-420236 GCF_000296735.1 Chrysochloris asiatica
GAACTCACCAGTGAAGCCATCTGGGCCTGGACTTCTTTTGGTTGGGAGTTTTTTGATGACTTGATCAACTTCTTTTGTTATGGATGTGTTCAAGTTTTCTACTTCATGCTGTATAAGTTTACGTAGGTTGTGTTTTTCTAAAAATGTATCCATCTCTTCTAGGTTTTTGAATTTGTTGATACTATACATAGCAACTCTTCATAGTATTCTGTTATTATCCTTTTGATTTCATTTTGTTCTGTTGTATTATGGGGTATGTTTGTAGCTTGGCTATATGGCCATGATTGCTGTCCCTTCTTGGGTAACATAGGGAGAAAAAACTCCCACCGCCAGGAAAATGTGTGATCAAAAGGACCAAAAGCAGAAGCAATATAAAAGCAGAGACAAAACCACCTCTTTGAAACAAAAATAAAACTGTGCCCAACTGTCCAGTCGCCTTGCTACACAGGCAGTGTGTGTGTACTGTAGAAGCCTCCAGAAGTGGGTGGGCGGTGTCTGCTTGCTCAGGCCCCTCCTCTAGTCACCACCGTAGAGGTGTGCAGATAGATATTGAGAAGTTAATGGGAGAAAATTTGTCTACTATTTTTGTCTCTGAAGATGAGTTTGGTATTTGCATGTGCACAGTGTAATTCTCGAAATAGTTGTGTCCTTTTTTATTAGGGTTTTACAGATTGGTCATATGATTTGTCTGTGAGGCCAGCCCTGATTTTTTTTCTTGCTGGGTAGGCTGGAGTAAAGGGTCCTGCACAAGTTAATTTTAGGGCTGGGACCCACAGGCAGACAATCATAAGCAGCCGCCAAAGAATTTGCTCTTGGGACTGATGGGCCTCTTTCTCTCTGTGCTGTGTGAGAACTGTGGGCTCAACACTGGACTTTTTTTGGGGTGCTCACCCACCTGCCTGAAGGCATCTGGGCTGGGCAAAGAAGGTGCGACAGGGAAAAGGAGGAACAAATATGTAGAATCCCCCCCACATCCTTTTGCAAATGTCACTGTGCCACTTTTAGTGCTGGTTTGCTGTGCCTGTCTGGCTGTAGCCCCTCCCTTGAACTTTGCCGGGGTGTGTGTGTGTGTGTGTGTATTTTCCTTTATACTATGACTTTTCAACTGGTGGGTGTGGGAAACTAACACCCTGCACCTTATGCTAGATCCAGAGCTCTGGTGCTCTTCTGTGAAAGCACCTTCTCCGTATTTTCAGCCCCCCACCCCCACCCCCCGCCCCATCCTATCCTACCTGACTGCTCTGCCACTGCCAAAACCAGAAGTGTTGGCTATAATTTTTATAGAAGTTCAGCAGATCTTTCTTCTGATTCACTGTTAGACTGATTATAATTACCAACTTTTAGTTAGTAGTCAAGCACAAACTCTGCCCTCCAAAGGTCCAGTGACCATATTCATCATTCCTAATAGTTTCTCTGTGCCTCTTAGTAATTCAGTCCTTTTCCCCTTCTTGTCCCTTGTCCCCTTTCTCCTCATATCCTAGACAAACATTGATTTGCTTTCTGTCAGATTAAACTTCATTTTCTAGAAATTTGTATGAATGGAGCCATACAGTAGGTCCTCTTTTTTGTCTGATTTTTTCACTTGTTATAATTACTTTGAAATTAACTATATTGAGTAGACTTTGTTAGTTTGTATCTTTTAAAGAATTGATCCATTTTATCCAAGTTGTTGAATTTATTAACATGAAGCTGGTTCATAATATTTCTTTGCTATTTTTAACATATGTGAAATTAAAGAGGCAGTGCCTTTCTCATTCTTACTATTAGCCTTTTTCCTCCCCTTTCTTTCTGTATTTTTCCTGACAATTTTGGCTACAGGTTCATGGGAATGATCTTCTCGACAGGCAGCTTTCAGTTTCATTTCTTTCTTTGTTTCCTTTCTTTTCTTTTCTTTCTTTCTTTCTTTCTTTTCTGATTTTTGTTCATTGGCTTTTGCTCTGAATTGTAGCATTACTTCCTTCTGCTTTTGTTAAAGTTGTCCTTCTCTTTTCAGCTGCTTAAGGTGAAGCTGAAGTCATTGATTTGAGAACTTTCTAATACAGATATTCGCAGCTGTAAACCTATCTCTAATATTTCAGCTGCATGCCACACACTTTCAGATGATAAGGCTTTATTTGATTTCATTTCAAAATACTTTCTAATTTTATTCTGATTTTTTTCTTTCCTAATTTGGACTCATGGTATGGCACTGTAGGATAAGCACTGGACTAACGACTACAAGATCAGTGGTTCAAATCCACCAGCTGCTCCTTGGAAACCCTATACAGGGTTTTATGAGTTGGAACTGACTTGATAGCACTTAACAACAACAAGTATACATTTAAGATGCTTCAAATTATACAAATAATTGATCTAGCTACAGTTGAATTGAGTTAAAAATTTATAAGAGAAAAAATAGGAGGGGGTGGAAACCCCCAAATATTTCAAAACTGAAAACACACTTCTGTATAAGCCATTGTTGTTGTGAAATGCTGTCGAGTTGGTTCTGACTCATAGTGACCCCATACAGTGTTTCTGAGGAGTGGCTGGTGAGGTTGAGCCACCAACCTTGTGGCTCAAACTGACCTTGCTGTCCAAATGCATTATCCTGCCATGCCACACCAGGACTTGTTTTATTGTCCTGTGTATTACATATATGTTGAAAGACAGTTCTGCATGATTCTTTTATGTTTCTTCAAACCTTTTGTTTTGGACAATCTCTTTAAAGATGCTTGCATAGCAAGCAACCTTGGAAGATATAGGGAGACTTGGAAGGACCCAGAGTGAGTGATAACTGTGATCTGACTCTGTTCTGTGGTCCATAAGGAAGTAAAATGTATTAAAACAAGTAGTGATACTGTATTGTAATTACTGAGGAACTCGGGATGTTGGATCTGGAGAAGTGAAACTTGATAGAACATTGCTTATATAGCCAAATTCAACTATATGATGAGCTCTCAAATAAATGGTCGAAGCATGTGATGTAGTTTATTGGCAAGATTGGACACTTATTAGTCGCATCTAATAAAAATGTGACTCCCATTCGTAAAAGAACTGCTGTCAAGGACATGTTTCATGTCATATTGTTGTCAGGTGCCAGTCAGTTCTGACTGATGTGCAATAGAACCAAACACTGCCCACTTCTGTGCCATCCTCTCTATTGTTGTTATGCTTGAGCCCATTGTTGCAGCCTCTGTGTCAATCCATTTCATTAAGTGTCTTTCTTTCTTTTCTTTTTTCTGATTTCTGATTACCAAGCTTGATATCCTGCACCAGGAACTGGTCCCTCTTGATAACATGTTCAAAGTAGGTAAGACAAAGTCTTGCCAACCCTGCTTCTAAGGATCATTCTGGCTGTACTTTTTCCAAGACAGATTTATTCATTCTTCTGTCAGTCCATAGTATAGTCAATAGTTCTCACCACCACCATAATTCAAAGGCATTGCTTCTTCGGTCCTCCTTAGTTACTGTTCTGCTTTCCCATGCATACAAGGTGACTAGAAATGCTATGACTGGGGTCAGGTGCATTTTAGTCCTCAAAGTGACATATTTACTGCTGAACACTTTATAGAGGTCTTTGCAGCAGATTTGTCCAATATGATAAATCTTTTTATTTTTTGACTGCTACCAGTCAGGCTGCTAATCTCAAGGTCAACTGTTAGAACCAATTGTTCTTCTGGAGAAAGATGAGGCTTTCTGCTCCCATAAAGATTTACAGCCTCGGAAACCCTACACAGGGTCACTATAAGTTGGAACCGAATCCATGGCACATAACCACCACCACTTCCATGGATGTTGATTATGGATCCATGGAAAATGAAATCCTTGACAACTTCTATCTTCATTTATCATGACTTTGCTTATTCCAGTCATGGGTATTTTTGTCTTCTTTATGTTGAGGCATAAACCATACTGAAGACTAGCCTCTAATCTTCAGTAATAAGTGCTTCATGTAATCTTAGCTTCCAGCAAGTAAGATTGTGGCATCTGCATATCATATCTTCATAGTTATCACTTCTTTGGTCCTCCTTGGATATGGTTCTGCTTTCCCATGCATACATCCTCCAGTCCTGATGTCTCATCTTCTTCTTGTCTGTCATAATGCCATCAGTCATGTCTGTCTAGAATACCAAAGATAGGAAGACAGGCACAAAAGACAGACTCTCATGCCTTGGGAATAGGGGTTAGGGGGGATATAGGAGTTGGTATTGGTGGCTCAAAGAGCCCTGGTGGCATAGTGGTTTAAAGCTTGTCTGATAACTAAGGAATCAGTGATTTCAACCCACCAATTACTCCACGAAAGGAAGATGTGTCTGTCTGCTTCCATAAAGATTACAGCCGTGGAAACTCTATGGGACAGTTCTCCTCTGTCCTATGGAGTTGATATAAGCCAGAATCAATGTGATGCTTCATTCATACTCTTCTGGTCTTACCATAGTAATGCTAGACTTCTCACAACTCCCATATCACTGGAAGCCAGAGCCACTTCCTAGCAGGTATGAAGTACCTGAGGATTTGTTTTATCTCTCTTACTCAGCAGTATTCTGTGAATGACTAATTGTACAAATCCTTAAGCTCCCTCACCTCTGGGTTTGATAATTCTGAGGCACACGATCTTACTGTCTATTTGAGTTTCCAAATGGATTCAAGCTCCAATTACTCACAGCAGAAATTGGCTCGATCACACACTGCTTATTGGCCACTTTCTCTTTTCTATCTCATTTCCTCTTTCCCCTTCCAGTGTTTATGGGCTCACTGTCCCCCAAACTCTTTGTCTTTAAATCCCTGTATCAACCCTAACTAAACAGGGAAAGGCAAATAGATGAAAATTCACTTTCTGTGTAGTGTTCCATCAGAGTCTGAACATAAAAAGAAAGCTGAAACTCCCCTCCAGTGAGGCTCTGTAGCTCAGCTGTAATGAGGTTAGGGGTTATTTGCAAGAAGAACTGAGTTTGTTAAGACTCCCTCAGGACAGGCACATGAGACCTTCAGAGGAGTAAAATGCTCTGAAAATCATGGTGAAATGCTTACTCAGAAACATAAAACAGATGCCTTTTAAAACACTATCAGAGAGGCTGGAAGTCCAGAGGGTTTTGATGGTTCCAGTTTTGCTCTTGATTTGCTGGCAAGATATTTTAGACTTGCCAGAGCTCCTGGGGTTGCCATAGTATTTGTACACAAAACTTTGTGGTCAACAAACCGGGTGGTACAACATTGCTAAGGGAAATTTGGGGGAGGCAGGGTGCTCTTGCTGGGAAGGAGTCTTGAAAAACTACATCTTGGAAAGGTCACAGAACACAAAGTGATGGAGCTGGCTACCTTGTTGATTGAGGTCAGCTACATCTACTCACTTCAGCTCCTCCTCTGCCCGCTCCAGTCCCTCCACTCCCTGCAGACGTTCCACCTCCCCTCCACCAAGAGGGGAGAGAAGTTAAAGTCAAACCAGGAAATTTCTCAGATGCTACGACCAGAGGGGTAACCTTCTCTAGGGTCACTGAAGATCAATGTGATAGAGAAGAAAGGTTAACTAGCATCTTTTCATATTCCTTGAGCTGCTCTGGCCAAACCTTCTGCGGAACTGCCTGCCAGCCTCTCTCTTCTGAAAGCTCTGCTCCACAGATAGCTATTTCACACGTATGAAATGCTCGTTCCAGGTCTGGGAGACTATAAAGGTGATTAAGATCTAGCTGCTGTTACAATGCAGGGTGATGAATGCAACCACAGAAGTTTATACTAGACACATTGGTCAAAGAGGAGGGTCCTTCCTAAAGGACAGGAGGGACTCATGGTAACAGTATTTACTGAACACACATTATGAGCCAGAAAATTCTAAGCAAGTTGTTGTTTTTTTTGTTTGTTTTTTACGCTTTTATTGTAAATTCAGTGATAGTTTATATAGGAGAACATTTACAGTCATCTTATCATATTTTGTTTCATTACAATGATTACAATTCCTTCCATGTATTATCATTTAACAGCATTTGCTTCTATTCCCTTTGGGGTTTTTTTTTTTTTTTTTATGTACACAAAAACACTCAGAAATATATAATCACTCAGACAACCAAAGGGCACATTCTGCAAGCCTGCCTCTTGGCCGCCAGTTGTTTTTGTTGTTTAGTGCCGTTGAGTTGGTTCTGACTCATAGCAACCCTGCCTAGGACCAGCTGGTAGGTTTGAACTTCCAACTACAGATACTAAGCAATATAAAAGCTATGAGATAAGTACCATTATCCCCAGGTGAGTAAACTGAGTTCAGTTTCTTGCCCAAGGCTACAACCCAGAGTTTATCATCTTAATAGCTGCACTGTGCTGCACTGAAGCAACTGTTGGCAAATTGTGTGGATGGATTAGTGGTCCTTAACATGTTGTGCAGACAAGGGTTCTGGATATTCAACCAGAATCCAGGACTTCCTAGGGAGGAGCCCCAAGACATACTAAAGTTTCCATTAGCAAAATGACAACTGTGTTTCTTTTGCAAGAAACTGCTTCTTAGACACGGGGGAAAGATGTGGCAGTTTGCTTTTAGAGAAAGATGTGGCATTCTACTTCCATAATGATTACAGCCTTGGGAACCCCCTGGGACTGTTGTACCCAGTTCTATATGAGTCAGAACCAGCTCAATGGCAATAGGCTTGTTTGGTTGTTTTGGTGTGTCTAGAACCTCTTAGAACCCCCTTTCCTGCCAAGGGGTTAGACAGGCAATAAGAGACGTATGCATTAAATTCAAATGAGACAGGATCCTAAGAGTTTGTTGTTGCTGTTAGCTGCTATCGACTCATAACAAGCTCTTCACAAAGGAGAAACTGCCTCTGGTCCTGCATCATCCCTGCAATCTATTGTGGATCAGGCCATCATGATCAATAGTGCTTTTATTGGCTAATTTTCAGAAGTAGATCACCTTTCTTCAAATTTCATTTTATTTTGGAAGTTCTACTGAAACCAATAGATCCATGTTGGAAGAAGTGCAACCAGAGTGCTCCTTGGAGTCCAAGATGGCCAAACTTCATCTCTCATACTTCTGACATATTGTCAGGACGGAGCAGTAGCTGGAGAAAGATCTCATGCTTGGTAAATGGAGGGTCAGAGAAAAAGAGGAAGACCCCCAGAGAGATGGATTGGCCAAGTGGCAGCATCGATGGACTCAAGCGTGGCCACAGTAGTGAAGTTGGCCCAGGATGGGGCAGTGTTTCATTCTGCTGTGCATAATGTTGATATGAGTCGGTACCAACTCGATGGCACCTAACAACAACAACAACAACAACAACAACAACTGAAATCTTAGTTTAGAAGTTCAGCATCATAGCACCACACAAGCCTCCAATTGAACCATCATTGCTTCCATTAAGAGTTTGTTGTTGTTGTTAAGTGCTGTTGAGTTGGTTCCAACTCACAGTGACTCTGTATAGGGTTTCTGAGGAGCTTGAACCTCCAGCCTTGTGGTTCAAACTGACCTTGAATTCCAGTGCATTAACTGACAGCACCACACCAGGACTCCGTTCATAGTTTATGGAGCTGCACTTTTAGTTCACAAGTATTCCTAGAGCCAGATCATTGTCTTTACCCTGAACATGGAGGGATTTGAGAGTTTTGGAGTAGACGAACTTCAAACAGGACTTGGCATGCTAGGGCTAGCCTGAAGCAGAGCCAGGAGGAAACTATTTTCTTGAAGGAAACAATGCCAAGAAAGGATGAGCATATATCAAACCTCAAATGAGCTTTCTGAGAATGGAGAGATTGGGTGGATTCCAGGCAAGAAGAGCCTGGATCAGAGTGAGCAGAAATGATTGAGAAAAAAAAAAAATGGGCTTCTAGCATGTAGATGGTGAAGAACGTGACTTGGCTGGCTGCAATTTCAGCAAGAAGATCCTGAACCAGGATGGGAAAGGACCTTCTCTTCCAGCTCCTAAATGGAGTTAAAAGGAATTACCTCAGCTTGGCCAGAGACATGGAAGTCAGCTGTACTAGCCAAAAGGACAGTAACTGTGAGGGTCAAGACCTCCAGGCGGGGCCTTCCCCTGGCATAAGGCAGAACAATGGCCTGATTAAAGGTTCTTAAGCAAAGCCAAACTACTGAAGGCTGTGTCCTGACACTCCACTCTTCTTACTGTGATGCATCAATGTTGGGTCCTTGAGCTGACTGTGTGCACAGGACTTACTTCCTGAGAGGAAAAGGAGAAACTTGGCCTACAACATGCTTTCCAATGGAAAATCCTTCTTCTCCTTCCCTGCCTCCTTTCATTAAAAAAAAAAAAAAAGTAATAAATTCACATAGGTCTATGACTCAACAACAACAACAATAACAACAACTACAATGGACATCTGTTAGGAGAAAACTAGCAAATTGTACAATGTGACTTCCCTGAGAAGGGCTTTGGAGATGTGACTTTAAAAAGTAGGACTTTTGATCAGTCCTCTTTGTCTCTGCCATGCCTTTCAGCCCATTTTTCTAGAGTGGGATCATTGCTGCTCTTCTGTAAGCTTTTTGAGAATTCCTTGGTCAAACTCAGGATGGTTCTGGATTAGGGAATATGTTCAGATATTTTCTCTGTCTTCCTCAATTTTGCTGTTAGTGCTGTGTGGCCTTTCATAAACTGTCAACCTTTTGGGCTTATATCTTTGATTGAAGACACACACAAAAATATTTCCTTGCAAAGAGAACAAAAAGCAAAGAGAAATGAGGCACCAACCATTTCTATCCACAACCTTTTCGATCATCCATTGCAGTGGCCACACGGAACTCAGACAGCATACTCAAAGTTATGGGGCTTATTAAGGAAGTTAACAGGTTACAATCTGGGGTCAGAAATGCTCAGGGCACAGTTGTTCCGGTCAGCTGCAGATAAATGTCCACAGGACACACCCCTCCATGGTAAGCCTCAGTCTGTATGTATGTCAATTGCAGCACATTTAGCTGATGTCGGTTTCCAAACAGCAAATGGGAGTGGAAGGATGGGAAGATTATCTCTTCATCTTTTAGGGAAAAATAATGCGTCCCCATAACAGAAATTTTTACTATCTTTCTTAATCCACACTTTAAGATTTCTATCACTAAAAGGTCCGCCTCTAGGACCTCAAGGATGGGAAGTAGCTGGGGAACGTGATGACCAGGAAAATTGCTGCTTTCTGAGGGCCAGTGTCCAACAAGGGCCCCTTTTCTCATTGCTAAATGAATTCTTCTGATGAGCCATCACTTAGGGAGAAGTCAGTGATAGGAAACAAAGAAGCCAGAAGATTTTTCGTCAGTACATTGGAGAAGGTAGAAATTTTTGTTCGTGTGCTGACAGGAACTTTGGGAAAGGAAGAAACTGCTCTCACCTTTCATGTTTCCCATAATCAATGGCTCTTTGTGTGGGCACATGCATATCCTAACTCATCCTTAGTGGGCTCTGGGAGCTGAGATCTTTTGGGACCAGGATCCAAAATGAAGCAGGAATTGAAAGGATGGATGCCAATAGAAAACTTGCCCAACTTCCCAGGTGTGTCAGCTGTGGGCTGGGCCCTTGTGAAGGACAACCATAGTGCCAGAACAGGAGCATTCTGCCTTGGGGCAGTGGCACATGCAAGTTGGCTCACAGCTTTAATGGGCGTGAAGCCAGAACAAGCACTCAGGTGAATGAATGCAGCTTCTCTGGATGATAGTATCCTTCTGCATGTCTCAGCACTTCACGCCAGGGGCCCCATTTCACAGATATCGCTACCAGGATTTGGAATGGCTCTAGGCTATCAACCTTCAAGATTAGTAAATTCTCTCCAACAGCCACTAGGCAGTTCAAGCATGAGTGTCCAGTCCAGACCTGGGAGTCAGGGTTGGCATTACTGGGTAGGATATTTCCTCCAGTCTCTGGGGTCATACCAGAGGCAAGGAACTGCATTCCTCTGAAACGGCAGACATGGGTGAAGAGTGATAATTTCAGAGCCCACCCAGGTATCGTCCAGTTGATTTTGACACTACGTGACTCCCTTTGTGTCAGAACAGAACTGGGCTTTAGAGAATTTTCAATGGCTGGTTTTGAGGAAGAAGACCTTCAAACTTTCCTTCCAAGATGCCTCTGGGTGGACTCGAACCTCCAGTCTTCCAGTTAGTAGTTAGTCATGTTAATTGCACCACCCAGCGCTCAGTTTAGAGTGAGTAGGTCTGGCAATCTGCATTTTTAAAAAGTAGGTTCTCAGGTAACTCTCCTGCACATTAAATATTTGAGAAACTTTAGGTAATATTTCCCAATTTTGTAGATGATAAAATTCACCTGTTTCTCAGGCTTCTTCCTCCAAGATTTGGATTAAAAACTTCTGGAATGATGTCTGGGAATTGGTATTTATATCCTCAGGAAAGTTGTAGAAACACTGCCCTAAGCTAAGGGCCGTGGGACCATTGGGAGACTGACCCCAAGCTCTTCTACCTGGCTACTTCTCAAACATACCTAAGGAGTTAAAAATAAATAAATAAATAAATAAATAAATAAAATATATATATGGAGCTCTGGTAG
>NW_006408908.1:420484-427255 GCF_000296735.1 Chrysochloris asiatica
ATCTCTGATGATTCTGATTCTGGGGATTAATATTGAAATAATTACATTATGCTCACATCTGAGTTAGAGGCATCATCCCTGAAAATGACTTGATTCCCAGAGCTTGGAAAGGAGAGTTTTGACTGCAGGAAACATTAGAAAAGAACTTGCTTTCTGTTCTGAGACCCCAGTACAACCGAATAAAAATTATGATAATTTCATACCAATTTAAAATGGACATAGTACTTTCACATGCTTTACCTGTTTATAGTGTCACAACCGTAGGGTTGTGGTGTAGATATTTTCACTCTATCACTTTGTGGATGAGGAGCCCGAGGCTCAGAGAAGCTAAGTCACCTGCCCAATGTCCAGCAGCTTGTGTGTGCAGTTCTCTGCTTCTTGTCCCTGGTCTCATTAAAGCAACAGATGCATGCAAAAGAATTAATAAAATGGAACATTTTCCCAGGGGATTGAGGTAGCATTGATGTGGGTCTCATTTGTGGATGAAAAGCTATCTAGGGCTGGGGGAGAGAAACTGGAAAAAGCAATTATGATGCTAAGGAGCTTTTTTCTCTCCCCCTGCTGCTGTTGATAGCCTTTAGTGGATGTTTCCTTTGAAGTTTCCTACCTCCCCATTTCCCAGGGAACATGACCTAAGTCAGAGAGAGACCACACTCCAGGACCCATGGTTGAGGCCAAGGGGAGTCAGGGCCCTGAATCACATTTTTCTTTATACACAACCTACTGGGACTGACCCTTGACGTCACTAGCTCCAGCAAGTGCGGCCAAGTGGACCTGTCCACCCAGACCATAACAACAGTGACACAGTAACTGCTGACATTTTGCAACGTCTTAAATGCTCCAGGAACTTGGCAAGCTGTGGGAGAAGTAAACTTCTTTTTCTCATGGCTCGTCTCTGGAGCTGCACCAACCAACTGACAGACAAGTATTTGTTGGGCAGGTATTATAAGCAAGGTCCTGTGCTAAGGTCTAGCTGACATACACCAAGGACAAGTAGTCCCTTCAAGCCACACAATTAAGACTGGGTCACACTGGGTACTGCCTTGTACTCGTATTCACACAAGAACAGCAGCATACATCTCAGCCAGGGAGGTCCTGGGGAGAAGCAAAAGTTTCAAGGAAGAAAGAGTGACAGAGACCTCAACTCACCCTTCACCAGGCCCGTGCTTGGAATCTGGGTATAATTTGTTTCCTACTGTAATGAAGAAAAAAAACAAGTTTAGGGAGTGCATTGTGAGTTGGAACTAAGAGTGATCCAACAGTGCCTGGCTCCCTGGAAGGTCTTATTGTATTGGCTGTGTTCCTTTGACTGCCAACTTATGCGGATCCAGAAATGGCATGGAATTGCTGGCGCTAGAATCCTCTTTACCACACACAGGGAAATAATCCTAAACAATTTGACCTAGTGGCTGAGGTTTGGCTAGGTAAGAGGGTAGAAAGAGCAAAAGAGTGCAGGGCAATGAAAGAATTTGGAGCCAGTAGGAGGGAGCCTATGTTTGCCCACCACTTCCTTCAGTGAAGTCACAATCCTGAGTGGGCAGAATGAAGTGGGGAAGGGGAAGAAAAAAAGAGGGGGAGAGGAGGGGAAAAAGAAAATCATGGCAAGGAAATTAAACCTGAGGAAAAAAGGAGAGAGGAATTTGACTCTACTCTCCTGCTTCGTGGTAAGGGTAGAAGGTGTATGCAGGTGTATGTGTATCTGTGTGTGCACACATACACACACACTCCAGTTTACCAGCTCTCAGCCGTCAAGTTAGCCAAAAATCCATTTTGTTAAAAATCTTAGCCATCCTCTTTAAAATTATGTTGTTGGTAAGTGTCATCTAGTCAGTTCTGACTAATAGTGACCCCATATAGGATCCTTGGTGTGGTACTGTCCGATAAGCAATGGACAGAAAAGTCTGTTTGAGTCACAAGGTTGGTGGTTCAAACTCACCAGCTGCTCCTAAGAAAAAAGTTTCTGAGAGGCAGCTGGTGAGTTTGAACTGCCAATCTTGCAGTTCAAACTGACCTTATGGTCTAGGGCTTGTCCTACAGCACCGTATCAGGACTCTTTTAAAGTATGTTGTTTAGTTGTTAAGTGCTGTTGAGTTGGTTCTGACTCATAATGACCCTGTATAGGGTTTCCAAGGAACATCTATAGGCTTTGAATGGCTGATCTTGTGATTCTTAGTCTAGTGCTGATCCTACAACATCACACCAGGAGGCCCTTTTAAAATATATTGTTGTTGTTGTTAAATGTCCTCAAGTCAATTCAGTTCTAACTCATAACGACCCTTTATAGATTTTCCAAGGAGCGGTTGGTGAGTTTGAACCACGGACCTGTGGTTCAAAATGACCTTGGGGTCCAGTGCTTTATCCCACAGGATAAATCCACCAGGGTTCCCTTTTAAAGTATTTGTTGTTGTTGTTGTTGTTAAGTGCCGTCTAGTCGGTTCCAACCCATAGCAACCCTGTACAGGGTTTCTGAGGGTGTAAATCTTTATGGGAGTAGAAAGCCTCATCTTTCTCCTGTGGAGCAGCTGGTAGTTTCGAACCGCTGACCTTAAGGTTCGCAGCCCGATTCGTAACCACTACGCTACCAGAGCTCCATTAAATGTATATTCACTATTGAAATGTTTTGCTTTGTTTGAGTCCCTTTTCTTAAACAGGAGTCCATGGGTGGTGCAAAGGGTAAACACACTCAAGAACTGACTTAAAGGTTGGAGCTTCTAGTTCACCCAGAGGTATCAAGGAAGAAAAGTCTGTCATTCTACATATGAAAAACCACCATTGAACACATTATGGAGCACAGTGCTACTCTGACACATATAGGGTCACCATATGTCAGAATATGTTCCTTAAAGCACATTTTTGTATATGTAACACATTTATTAAATGGACTGTTGGTATGATGCTATATGATAAGCACTGGATTGAGTACCACAAGGTTGGATGTTCAAAACCACCATCTGCTCTTTGGAAACCCATAGTGACTGATATCAGATCACTCTGAGTGGGAATGGACTCAACAGTACTTGACACCAGCAACACCTTAACAGATGACTCCATGTTTTCTTGCTTATTTTTTTCCCTCATATTGCTAAGTGTCATCGAGTCAATTCCAACTCATAGCTATTCTGCACAGGGTTTGCAAGGTGCATCTGGTGGGTTTGAACCACTGACCTTGTGGTTCGAAGTCCAGTGCTGATCCTACAGAGCCATCCACCCTTTTTACTCTCTGACAACACAAATCACCATCATCATAGAGACACCATTTCTTCATGAATTTCCTACTCCCCACCTTGAAGAGCCACACACAGTCCTCCACAAAGACTCACCTGTTGAGTGGATTCCAACTTCATAGCAACACAATAGGGCATTGTTGTTGTTGTTAAGTGCCATCAAATATATTCTGACTCATAGCGACTCTGTATAGAGTTTCTGAGACTGAAAATCTTTGCAGGAGCAGAAAGTCTCTTCTTTCTCCCTCAGAATGGCTGGTAGGCTTGGATCACCAACTTTGTGGTTCTTAGTTCAGTGCTTGTCCTACTGAGCCAGCACACTCCACAGGGTGCGATAGAACTACCCCATGCAGTTTCCAAGACTGTAATCTTTACAGCTACAGACTTCCATATTTCTCTCTCGGAGCGGTTAGTGGGTTTGAACCATTGAATTAATTTTGATTTAGAAACCTAGTGCTTAACCACTGCACCATGAGGACTCCTTGTGCAAACACAAGGCACTTTATAAATGCCTCACAGGAAGGAAGGATTCCATGGCTTTGATGGGTACTGTCAAGGTGAGGCAGCTGTGCCTGTGTGAGGCATTTCTTGGGTTCCAGAATATTCAGTCACCTGGTTCCACGAGACTCAGTTTCTTCTCTTACCATGAACTTCCAGACTCTGAGCTGCCTTCAGCTGGGAACCTGCATTATAACTGTCCTTGTATTCTCTTTTCCAGGCCCTTGTTCTCGAGCAGTACTGCTGGAATTTCTGGTAATCTGACTTCCTTGGCTGTTGCCCAAGAAGGGCCTCTGTAAACCTGTACTCTGAACCAAGGAAAGTCATGTTGTAGCAAAGATCCTGTGAAACAAGAATGCCCAATTGTATGCTTTGAAGAAAATTTCAGAAAATTCTGAGTCTTCCAAGCTTGTCATCTACTGAAACTTTTTTTCCACCAGCCTCACCCACATAGATTAATGAGATTCCCCATCCAGTCAGAATCACATTCCAATCTTCTCCTGATCTCCTGAGGGAGAGAGAACATGCACCTGGTTGCAGTCACACCGACTTGGAGTTTCTACCCCACAGAATGCCTAAGGAATCACGCAGAGGCAAAATACAGAAGAGGTGCAGGCTATTGTACTCTTACAGAGGCATCTTTGAAATTCCTTAGCAACTTGGGTTCATCTTGTTGGACACCAGCCCAGGAGAGGAGTGAGGCCCCATCTTGATATCTTCATAGAGGATGTGGAAAGTCTGAAGAACTCTTGGTTCTGGGAAATGATAAAACCCAATGCCAATAGGAGAAAGCCAAATCAGTGTGCCCTGAGCATGGCCTGGCATATACTAGTGTGGCCATAGGATAGGTCCATAAGATACAAAATAAACACATACAATAAATAAATAAACACACAAAACAAGCCCACAGCCATCGAGTCAACTCTGACTCATAGCAACCCTATATAGGGCTTTTGAATCTATAAATCTTTATTGGAGTATATAGCTTCAACTTTTTTCTGAGGAGCCACTGGTGACTAAACACAAATCTGTATTTATCAGTCCAGTGCTTATCCTACGGAGCCACCAGAACTCCTTAGGTCCATAAGGTAGCCATAGGAATTTGGTCATTCCCCACCAATAACCTGTGTGGCACTGCATCCTTCTCAGAGGAAGCATGCTGTGTGCTTGGCCCCAAGGGTTCTGCCCTACTGTGGTGAACAGGCTGAGGGTCTTCCCACATGGAGGCTGTGCTTCCTGGAACCAAACTCCCAAGGACTTGAGCTTAATGTAGAGGACTGTGGTAAGAATATGTGGAACCATCCAGGTTGTAAGCCTCCTGGAAGACTAGAAGTGGTTGCTTCTTTTGTGTAGACGTGTAATATGTTAAAACCAGATGCCATCAAATCAATTCTAACTCATGGAGGCCCCAAGTGTCACAGATTTGAACTGTATTCTACAGTGTTTTCATTGCTGAGATAATTTGGAAGTACATTGTCAAGATTTTCTTCTGAGGTGTCTCTTGGTGGGTTCAGACTACCACCCTTTCAAAGAGGGACTTAACCACTAGCACCACCTAGGAACTCTGTTTAATATGTTATCACAGTGTCTGTAAAACTTGGTATACTTAAGAGCTTTCAACTGCTTTGTATGCATGTGAAAGTTGAATAATGAATAAGAAAGACAGAAGAAGAATTGATGCATTTGAATTATGGTGTTGGAAAATAATATTGAACATGCCATTGACTTCTAGGAGAAAAAAACATATCTGACTTAGAAAAAGTAAAACTAGAATGCTCCTTAGAAGCAAGGAGGAGGAGACTTCATCTCATACTTTGGACATGATATCAGGAGGGACATTTTCCTGGAAAAGGACATCATACTTGGCAAAGTAGAGGATCAGAGAAAAAGAAGACCCTTCATCTATAGGCTTTAATACAGTGGCTGCAACAATGCACTCAAACATTGCAGTTGAATTGTATCCCTCCAATATATGAGTCAGCTGGGCTGGCCATGATTCTTAGTGATTTTGCAGTTAGGTGAGGATATAATGTGATATTATGTGGTGATCCCCCATGATGTGATCTGATGTGATGGACCAATAAAAAATTAAGCGTGGGCTGTAATACCTTTATTCCATCACAATCCTTACCATATTGAAGACAGTTTTCCAGGGGTGTGGTCCACAAGACCTTTTAACTAACATGAGGCAAAAGAGGAGAAAAGTGAGAAGAGAAGGGGGCCCTACTACCATCACAAAAGAGCTAGGAGTGGGGTGTGTCCAGCATCTGTAGGCTGGAAATCGCCATGCTTCTTGGCATCAATCTAACCTTGAATCCAGAGTGTCAAAGGACACTCTACTCTCAACTTTCCTTTCTTGGTGATAGTAGGTTCCTGTGATTTCTGATCATGTTGCTCTCCTTTTATCTCTTGTAAGATAAAAGACCACCAATTGTCTGTCAGATTGTAGTATTGCAGTAGTTTGCATATTGCTACGATTCTGGAAGATATGCCAACAGTATTTTAAATATCAACAGGGACAGCCATGGTGGACAGGTTTCATCTGAGCTTCCAGACAAAGACAGACTAGGAAGTAGGAGAAATGGACAACTTACAAATATTTAATCACCAAAAATCTTATTAATAGCAGTGGAACACTGTCAGATAGCACCAGAATATTGCCAGATATATTGCTGGAGGATTAGCCCCTCAGGTTGGAAAACACTCAAAAATACAACTAGGGTAGCGCTGCCTCATCAAAGTAGAGTTCACCCTAATGATGTTAATGTAGTAAAGTCTTCAGGATGTTCATTTGCTGATGGGGCAAAATACAAAATGAAGAGAAATATCCATTAAGAACCAGAACATGGAATGTATGAAGTACGAATCTAGGAAAATTGAAAATTGTCAAAAATGAAATGGAACAAGAAATGTCAATATCCTAGATATTAATGAACTTAAATGGACTGGCATTGACCATTTTGAATCTGGCAATCACATGGCTTACTATGTCAGGAATGATAAATTGAAGATGAATGGTGTACCATTTATCATCAAAAGGAGCATTTCA
>NW_006408908.1:427734-428638 GCF_000296735.1 Chrysochloris asiatica
GCACCTGACAACAACAACAACAACATTCAGTCTGAAATTGATCAAACATGCAATCACGATATACTGATAATTACTGGTGATTGGAATGGAAATGTTGGAAACAAAGAGGAAAGACAGAATTGAAAAATATGGCCTTGGGGATGGAAACAATGCTGGAGATTGCATGATAAAATTTTGCAAGAGCAGTGACTTCCTCATTGTAAATACCTCTTTAAAACAACATATAAAATGATTATACACATTGACTTCACCAGAGAGGATACACAGAAATCATTCTGACTATATCTCAGAAAAGTGATGGTGGAAAAGCTCCATGTCATCACCCAAAACAAGGCCAGGGGCAGACTATGGAACAGACCATCAATTGCTCATATGCAAATTCAGGCTGAAGCTGAAGAAAATTGAAACAAGTCCACAAGAGCCAAAATGTTACCTTGAACATATTCCACCTGAATTTAGAGATCATATAAAGAACTAACTTGAAGAATTGGATACTAATAACTGGAGAACAGAAGATTGTGGGATTACATAAAAAAAAAAATCATGCAGAAAGAAAGCAAAAGGTCATTAAGGAGACAAGAAAGAAGGAAAAGACCAAAATGGATGTTAGAAGAGACTCTGAAACTTGTTCCCCAGCTTAGAGATGTAAAAGCAAATGGAGGAAATGAATAGGTAAAAGAACTAAATATAAAATTTCAAAGAGCTGCTCAAAAAGACAAAGTCAAATATCATAATAAAAAAGGTTAACATCTGTAGCTACTAAATCAAGAAGGAAGAACATGTACAACATTTATCAAGTTGAAGGAACTGAAGAAAAAATCCAAGACTCTCCTTGCAGCATCGAAGGTTACTATGGACAAAATATTAAATAATACAGCTATCATCAAAAGAAGATAGAAGGAAT
>NW_006408908.1:451151-453077 GCF_000296735.1 Chrysochloris asiatica
ATTGTACGTCAATGTAAAAAAAATAAAAACCCTCACCACTGGCCCAATAAACAGCATCCATATAAATGGAGAAAAGATTGAAGTTGTCAAACGACTTCATTTTGCTCACATCAACCATCAACACTCTTGGAAGCAGCAGTAAATAAATCAAACAATGTTTTGCATGAAGAAAATCTGGTGCACAAGACCTCTTTAAAGTGTTCAATAGCCAAGAGGTCAGTTTAAGGACTAAGATGCTTCTGATCCATACTATGGCATTTTCAATAACCTCATATGTATGTGAAAGTTGGACGAGTAAGGAATATCGTAGAAGAATTGATATATTTGAGATATAGTGTTGGAGGAGAATATTAAAAGTACCGTGGACAGCCAAAAGAACAAACCAATCTGTGTTGGAGGAAGTACAGCCTTGGAAGCCAGTATGGACAAGGATACCATGTTTTGTAAAGTGGAGGGTAGAAGAAAAAGAAGAAACTTCCAATGAGTGGACTGGCACAGTGCCAATGGGTTCAAACGTAGCAATGATTGTGAAGTTGGCAATGGAACAGGCAGTGTTTCATTCTGTTGTGAACAGGGTCACTATGAGTTGGTACTGACTCAATGGCTCCCTAAAAAAATGGGCAAAAAATGATTGAGGAGGTTTGAAAAGAAGCTGAAAGGAATACTCAGAGTAACTGAATCAAAAATAATTGGTTGTTGTTCAGCCATTTCGAGATGTGTTATATGATCAAACACAGATATTGTTGAGTGAATCAACACAAGCTGCATGGAAGGCTTTGGCCAAAAAAAATCCTCCCTAATTGACAGAACACCAATGGAAATCTTTCAACAAACTATTACAGCACTGGAGGCACCACTCATCTATGCCAAGAAATTTGGAAGACAGCTACCTGACAACTGATTGGAAAAGATCCATATTTGTGCCCATTCCAAAGAGAGATGACTCAATGGAATGTGGATAGCATCAAACAACACTATTAATCTTCCATGCAAGTAAAATTTTGCTGAAAATAACTCAAAAGGAATTGCAGCAATACATTGACAGGTCTTCTGAATATGACCTGCCAGACACTTAAGTCATATTCAGAAGAGGACATAAAACTAGGAATATCATTGCTGACGTTAGATCTCTGCTTAAGCAGAGAATACCAGAAACATGGTACTTGTGGTATGAAAGGCTATGAAATATGACTGTAAAAAGACATTCCACTGAGTGGATCGCAGCAAACCAGGGATAGCATTGTGGAGAATGGCTATTCCAGATGGAATACACAGAAATCAAATTGACTATATCTGTGGAAAGAGAAGGTGCTTGTGAGAAATCTGTACATAGAACAAGAGGTTGTCATTCAAACAGAGCAAGGAAATACTAAATGGTTTAAAATTAGGTGCCTTGTTCTTTGCCAATGTCTTCAATGTACCTGAGACTTCCTCCTTTAGTATCATTGGTTCATGATCATATGCTATCTCTTGATGTGATTGAACATCAACCATTTCTTTTTGATACAGTGACTGTGTATTTCTTCCATCTTTTGATGCTTTTTGCATCATTCAATATTTTGCCTATGGAATTCTTCAATATTGCAAGTCAAGGATTGAATGTTTTCTTCAGTTCCTTGTTTGAAAATGTTGAGCATGTTCTTGCCTTTTGCTTTTCTAACTTCAGGTCTTTGTAAATTTCATTATAATACTTGACTTTGTCTTCTAGAGCTGACCTTAAATTTTTTTCTTCAGCTATTATACCTTCTAATTTCTTCCATTTTCTTTAGCATCTCTATGCTGGAGAGCAAGTTCCAAAGTCTCTTCTGACATCCATTTTGGTCTTTTCCTTCTTTCTTTCTTTTCTTTTTTTCTTTTTTAATGTTTTATTGTGAATTATATGATAGTTTACATGAGAGAACTTTAGTTTTACATTCAGTCCATCGT
>NW_006408908.1:453680-456795 GCF_000296735.1 Chrysochloris asiatica
TTTACTTTCTCCCTGTATTGTGTTCTTGATGTCATCCCAGAACTCTTCTGTTGTTCTTCAGATGATCTCTAAATTCAGGTGGGATATGTTCAACATCACATTTTGGTTCTTGAGAACTTGTTTTAATTTTCTTCAGCTTCAGCATGAACTTGCATATGAACAACCGATTGTCTGTTCCACAGTCTGCCCCTGGCCTTGTTTTGACTAATGATATGGAGCTTTTCTACCTTCTCTTTCCACAGATGTAGTCAATTTGATTTCTGTGAATCCCATCTGGTGAGGTCCATGTGTATGTCTTATGTTGTCTGAAAAAGATATTCGCAGTGAAGAAGTTATTTGTCTTGCATCATGGGATCTCCAGAATCATTTCTATCACCAAGACTATTATTTCCAAATACTGACCCTTCCTTTTTGTTTCCAAGCTTTGTATGCCAGTAATTATCAATCTTGACTGCATGTTTGATTAATTTCACACTGAAGAATTTATAATTCTTCTATTTTATCATTACTGGCTTTAGTGTTGGTGTGGAAATTTGAATAATAGTGACATTAAGTGGTCTTCCTTGTAGGCTTATTAGTATTATACCAGCACAAACAGTGTTGTACTTTAAGACAGATGTACTTCAAGAATATGTTCTTTTTGATGATAAATATGATACCATTCCTCTTTAATTGTCATTCCTGGCATAGTAAACTATGTGATTGTCAGATTCAAAATGGCCAATACCAGTCGATTACAGCTCACTAATGCCTAGAATATTGATGTTTATGCATTCCATTTCATTTTTTACAATTTCCAGTTTTTCTAGATTCATACTTCATACATCCCATATTCCAATTACTGCTGGATGTTTACAGCTGTGTTTCTTCATTTTGACTTGTGCATCATCAGTTAATGAAGGTCCCGTGTGGTTTACTAAATTCATGTTGTCACAGTCAACTCTACTTTGAAGAGGCAGCTCTTCTCCAGTGCTATTTTGAGTGCCTTCCAAATTGAGGGGCTTATCTTCTGGCACTATATATGACAATATTCTCATGCTCTTCATCATGTTTGAATATTCTGGTGCTGACAGTGGTTCACTGCCATTCATAAAGTTTTCAGTTACTAAATATTTGGAAGTATTCTGTCTTTAAGACAGATGTACTTTCTTCTTTCATTTTGAGGCTCTTTGTTAGCGTCAAAAGTCTTTTCATTAGCCTTAAGACCTTGGTATATCTCCCAATGAATTATTCCTTTATTATTTAGCAATGACTTTTATTTTTGCTAATAATTATTTTACAATTGATTAATACATTTACACCAGCTTTCCTTTGGTTAGTATGGAAGCTCAGTGGAAACCTCTAGAATACTTCAATATTGCAACAAGAAGTTTGAATTTTTCTTCAATTCTTTCCGTTTGAAAATGCTGCACATGTACTTGCCTTTTGCTTTTCTAACTTTAGTTCCTTGCACATTCCAGTATAATACTTTACTTTGTCTTCTTGAGCTGCTCTTTGAAATTTTCTGTTCAGCTCTTCTACTTCATCATTTCCTCCAATTGCTTTACCTTCTCTATGTTCAAGAACAAGTTTCAGTTTCCTGCTACATTCAATTTGGTATTTTTCTTCTTTTCTGTCTTTTAACTGACCTTTTGCTTTCTTCATAGATGATGATCTTGATGTCATCTCTTCTTGTCTTTGGTCATTAGTGGCAAATGTATCAAATATATTCTTGAAATGGTCTCTAAATTCAGTGGAATATACTAAAGTTCATGTTTTGGCTTTTGTGGACTTCCTTTAATTTTCTTCATCTTCAGTCTGGTCTTGCATATGAGCAATTAATTATCTAGACATTCCACAATCTGCCTGGTCTTGTTTTGGCTGATGATATTGAGCTTTTCCACCATCTCTTCCTACAGACGTAGTCAATTAATTTGACTCCTGTGTATTCCATCTGTTGAGGTCCAGTTGTACAGCTGTCTTTTATGTTGTTGAAAAAAAGTATTTATAGTGGGTATGTCATTGGTCTTCCAAAATTTTATCATGAGGTCTCCAGGTCATTTCTATCACCAAGACAATATTGTTCAACTACTGATCTTTCTTTCTTATTTCCAACTTTGGCATTCCTATCACCAGTAATTATTAATACATATTGATTGCACTTTTGATCAATTTCAGAAGAAATTGGTAGAATTCTTCAGAGTCACTATCATTGGTTTTGATGTTTGGTGCATAAATTTGAGTAACAGTGGTATTAACTGGTATACCTAATAGGTGTATCTCTATAGCAGTGTTTTATTGTGTAGACAATTATTTCTCTACTTTGCGTTGTCAGCCTCAATTGCATTGATACATTGCCTATTAATTATTATTCAGTTTTAATGATTTTGCACCTGTTATTATTATTACTTGCTTACTATATGAACAGAAATATATTCTTAGTACAAAACACAGTTTTTGTTTTATTTTTTGGAGTTGATTTCTAACTTTATTATATTGTTGAATAAGAAAGTGGTCTATATTATTCATTAGATGAGATTCTTTTTGTGGCTTATCAGTCATTTTTTTGGCATACCTACTTTCATAGGGACTTGAAGAAAATGTGTATCTCTTATTGTGATGGAGTTCTATGTAAAATACTAAAGTTGCTATAGTAAAGTTGGTAATTGTTTTGTTTTTCCTTTTCAAATCTGCATCCTTACAAAATTTATGTCTTCACTACAAGCATAGATTTATCAGTTTTCCCCCTTACTTTCCCCTTCTTTTATTCCTTGATTCATTATTCCTTATTTCCCTCTTCCATACCTCCCTCCTGCTCTTTCTTCATTTCTACTTTTATTTTGAGGCTCTTCGTTAGCCTCAAAAGTCTTTCATTAGCCTTAAGACCTAGTTATATCTCCCAGTGAATTATTCCTTTAATTATTTAGCAATGACCTTTATTTTTGCTAATAATGATTTTTGCCTTACAATTGATTAATGCATTTACACCAGATTTCTTTTGGTTAGTATTTGCTCAGGTTACTTTATCTCTTTATTTTGTTCTTACCATTTTTAAGTCATTATGCTTTACTTGATGGAGCCCTGGTGTGGTACTGTAAGATTAGCACTGGATCACAAGATCAATTTGAACTGCAAG
>NW_006408908.1:459600-461920 GCF_000296735.1 Chrysochloris asiatica
ATCTTCCTTTATTCACATATTAGAGTCCTTGTATGGTGTTGTGGGTTAATGTGCTGGCCTGCCAAATCGGTTTGAACCACAAGGTAGGTGGTTCAAGTTCCCCAGCCACTCTTTGGAAACCCTATACAGGGTCACTTTGGGTTGGAACCAACTCAATGGCACTTAATAACAACTACAATCCAACTTCTGATCATCAAGTCATCCAAGCTAGGTCAAATGGGTACTATCTGCAAGTTTGGACCATCTTGTGTATCTCCCCTCATTTCATATAAGCTGGATGCTTCACTCTCAACTCTAGCCCTCTGTGATTAAGTCCTTGTCCAGGGGCTTAGGAGACCTCATGTCTCATCATACTTCATATAAACCAGCCCTTCTTCTGTCTCTCATCTCCAAGTTGATGGGAGTCTATGGAATGTGATCGAACTCAGCCCATATCTTCAATGCTGCCTTTCCCCCATTTCCACTCACAAGTAGACCAGTGTAGTTCACCAGTAAGCTTACATGCCTGCTAGTGTGTTCCTTTTGAATTTCAGTCTTGGAGGGGGGGTTTCCCTGAAGGGACTCGATTACTTGCCTTGATGGCTTCCTGGAAAACAACTTGCTTGTTCTTGTAGTAGCCAATCAGACTGCCATTTTTGTTTTGGATTTTTCCTGCTGGTCTTTCTTTTAAGAAGTGTCTTCTGTACCTCTAGCTGCTCTAGGCAGGTCTGCTTATCCTTTAAGTGGGAATGTCCCACATCAGAAGGTTCTGTATGAGGCTCAGGAGTCCATGTAAGGTCCCATACACTACAAACATTCCGCAACAAGCCTATTTCACTAGACAAGTTCTAGAACCCTGTTTAGATACTCCAGTCAGTTTTAGGCTGAAGATTGGCTTACAAGTTTTCTGTAATCATGTTTCCTGATATTCTTTCTACCCCACTCAACTGTCTATCTTACAATAGTAGGCAAGGGAAGCCAGCACTCATAAGACAGTCAAGCATCTTATCATTATTTCCCCTTTTACCCATTCAGACTATGCCTTGATCCTTGTGTCACAAAGCCCTGTTGTTCCAAGGTTGACCATACATCACTATTTACCTCTGTCACACTTAGCCCATGCAAACCTGCCTAGGTGTTCCCATATCTACTTTGTTCTTCCAACCCCTCCCTCCTTCTTGTGTATTGCCCTCCCCAACACCCGAACTATGATGTGTCTATCCCCTAACCTGTGCTCTACAATACCCTCCCTACCACCTTTTGTAATCAACAAAGATGTTTTTTCTTTATTTATTTTAGTATGGATATTTTTTCTTAAGCTTCATATTTTTAATGTTTCCATGTTTTCTTGGATTTTCATTTTCTAGATATGCTGTGAAGTATCAATTTTCTTTGAGGCTATCCTGTATTCTATTAAATTTTTACTCCATTTAAAATGGTCTATTTTAGCCTGTAATTTACCTGACCACCTCATCACCTGGATCTCAGTCTTATATTTTTACCTCTTTCACATTGTAATTGTTTTGATCCTACGCTGACCTCCCAGATCCTCTGAATTCATTCTTATAGTTTTGTTCTGTTCTGGACTCTTCCATCTGTCAATTGAGTTCTGGATGGTTTTGCAATGTACACTAATCTCTGGTTGTTGTCTGTTCTTGTTGGTTCTCAGTCCAAAGAAATCTCTTTAGAATGTTTTGAAATACTGGGTTGGCTTTGAGAAAACCCCTTAGCTTCTGTTTCTCCTGGAATGTTTTTATTGCACCATTGTATTTGATTGACAGTTTTGCTGGGTAGACAATTCTTTTTTGGCAGGTTTTTTCCTCTCTCAGGGTTTTATATATGTCTCCCCATTGCCTTTTTACCTGCATGGTTTCTGCTGAGAAATCAGAGCTTAATCTGATTTGCTTGCCTTTGTAAGTAACACTTCTCTTTTCCCTATCTGCTTTCAGGATTCTTTCTTTTTCTTTGATTTTGGAGAACTTCATTATGATATGTCTTAGTGATTTTCTTTTGGAGTCTATCCTTTCTATTTTTTTTTTTTTCCAACTTCTTGAATGCTTATCTTTTTCTTTTTCAAGATGTTAGGGAAATTTTCTTTCAGCAGCTCTTCACCTATCTCCTCTGTGGTCTTTTGTGATTTTTTTTCTGTTCCAGAATTCCAATAATTCTTAAGTTATTCCTCTCCATGTTGTCCCACATGAATCTTAAATTTTCTTCCGATTTTTACATAATTTTTCTGCTTGCTCTTCTATCTTAGTAGTATTGAGAGGTTTGTCTTCCAGCTCACTGATTCTGGCTTCCATCTCTTCAATTCTACTCCCTTGTCATTTTTATTTTTTTT
>NW_006408908.1:462860-464358 GCF_000296735.1 Chrysochloris asiatica
GGAGTGCTCCTCTGATCCTGATCCTGCTCCATCATGCCCAAGATGGCCACACCGGCTCCTGTTGGCAGCCACAAACCAGAAAACACCACCTTTCTTGCTTCTGCTACAAATCCCACTTGCAGTAAGACTTCAATCCTTCTTACATATTCCGTTATAAATAGTTCAGAGTTCGGGACTGTCTCCTGAACCTGCTTCATCCGTTATTCTGTGATATTTCTTTTGGAAGTCTGCCCTTGCTTCTCCCTAATCTGCCATCAAGTTTCATCCCCTCTAGCTGTTTATTCTTAAAGAATTTGCCTGGAAAAAAAGTTATCAAAATACCTGGAGACCTATTAAACTAGAAGGTCTATGATTGAAAAACAGAGATGATTTTCCTGTTTCCCTTCTTTCTGAATAAACACCAAAACTTTGTTCCCAAAAGCTAAAGTAGATCATTCTTGAAGAGTTAATTACGTAAAGGCTATAAAATTGCAAGTGAAACCCTTGCAATTTTATAATGTTTTTTGTTGATTTTATCCTGGCTTCACATCCATTGACCCATGGCTTTCTAGTGATGATACATACCATGGTGGGTTCAAGACCAGAGAATGGCAAACGTGTTCTGTAAAGAACAGCATAGTAAATAGTTTAGGTTTTGCAGGCCACACACAGTGCACAGTGTCTATTACATATTCTACTTTGTTTCGTTTACAACCATTAAAAGTATAAAAGCATTCTTAATTCACTGGCTGTGAAAACAAAACAAAACTGTGGGCTGGTTTTGGCCAACAAGTCTGGCTGTAGTATACTGAACCCTATTCTCAACAGACACAACCTTCTGACCACATCTGTGAAGCATTTCTTGACTTAAGCAACTGTTGCTCCAGGCATAGAAGCACCTCCCTTAATTACCCTACAAAGCATATAAAAGAATGACTGTCCCTTCCCACTCCAGCCCCAGCTCCTAAGCTTGACCTTTTAGCCTAGCCTTCCATGTCTAAATGAAAGAGGCAATGCTTCAGCACGTGATCACTCAAGGGGATTTCCACTAACACCAGGACTGTCACCTTTGAATGAGAAAGTGATTAAGTCAGTGCGTCCCAACATTTTCTGTGTCATGGCACATTTTCAAAATGATAATAATTTGTATAGCTCAGAGTTGTGGTTAGCAGGAGAGTGAAGCAGAATTAAACAAATGCAACTGCTCATTTGAGGCCAGAAGCAACTGGGCTTAGAGATTTCATCTGCCTGGCTGTCCAGAAATCTGAGGGGATCAATGTCACTGGAAGACTTTTAACAGTGTAGTCCAGTAGTTATGTATGTACGTGTTGGTGCAAGATGTTGCTAAGAGCTGTTGAATTAATTCAGAACCAGAACAGCCATCTATAGGATTTCCAAGGAGCGGCTGGTGGGTTTCAACAGTCGACCTTGCAATTATCAGTCCAGTGCTTATTCTGTAGCATCACACCTGTTCTTTTGGAGTAAGATGGTGCAGTTCTTAAAACCTGACTTTGCTTCT
>NW_006408908.1:465924-467086 GCF_000296735.1 Chrysochloris asiatica
TTGGGTCACCTCTTAGGAATGGGCACAAATATGGATCTCTTCCAATCAGTTGGCCAGATCATTGTCTTCCAGATTTCTTGGTATAGATGAGTTAGTGTCTCTAGTGCGGCCTCATTTTCTTGAAAGATTTCAATTTTTATTCCATCAATTCCTGGTACCTGGTTCTTTGCCAATTCCTTCAGTGCACCTTAGATTTTTCCTTCAGTATTACTGGCTCTTGATCATATTCTACCTCTTGAAATGGTTGAACATCAACCATTTCCTTTTGGTACAGTGATTCTGTGCATTCCTTCCATCTTCTTTTGATGTTTTCTACATCATTCAATAATTTGCCCAGAAAATCCTTCAGTAACAAAAGTCAAGGCTTGAATTTTGTCTTCAGTTCCCCTCGTTTTGGTTTTCTGACCCCAGATCTTTGCACATTGTCTTCTGACCTTTGAAATTTTCTGCTCAGCTCTTGGATTTCCTCATTTCTTCCATTTGCTTTAGCATCTCTATGCTGGAGAGCAAGTTTCAGAGTCTCTTCTGATATCCATTTTGATCTTTTCCTTCTTTCTTGTCTTCTCAATGACATTTTGCTTTCTTCATATATGATGTTCTCGATGTCATCCCACAACTTTTCTGATCTTCAGTCTTTAGTGTTTAAGGTATCAAATCTGTTCTTCTGATAATCTCTAACTTCAGGTGGGATATATTCAAGGTCATATTTTGGCTCCTGTTGACTTGTTTTCATTTTCTTTAGCTTCAGTTTGAATTTACATATGAGCAGTTGATGGTCTGTTCCACAGTTTGCCCTTGTCCTTGTTTTGGCTGATGATATGGAACTTTTCCACTGTCTTTTTCTGCAGATATAGTCAGTTTTATTTCTGTGTATTCCATCTGATGAGGTCCATGTGTATAATCATCTGTTATGCTGTCTAAAGAAGGTATTTGAAATGAAGAAATCATTGATTTTGCAGAATTTCAACATGTGATCTCTAACATCATTTCCATCACAAAGGCCACATTTTCCAACTACTGATTTTTCCTCTTTGCTCCCAACCTTTGTACCCTATCTCCACTAATAGTCAATACATCTTGATTGCATGTTTGATCAATTTCAGATTGAAGAAGTTGGTAGAATTCTTCTATTTCATCCTCACTGGCTTTAGTGGTTGGTGCT
>NW_006408908.1:468786-478960 GCF_000296735.1 Chrysochloris asiatica
TCTTTCTCTAGGAATTGGTCCCTCCTGACAATATGCCCTAAATATGAAAGACAAAGTCCAACCATCCTGGCTTTTAAGGAGCATTCTGGTTGTACTTTTTCCAACACAGATTTGTTTATTCTTCTGACTGCCTATGGTACTTTTAATTTTCTCCTCAACACCATAACTCAAATGTGTCAATTCTTCTTTGCCAATCTGGATGCCTTTAATTTCCCTGTCTTGCCTTATAGCTCTGTCTAAGACTTCTAGCACAATATTGAATAGGAATAGTGATAAAGGACATCCTTGTCTGGATCCTGTTCCCAAAGGGAAGACTTTCAGTTTCTCTCCATTGAGAGTGATGTTGGCTGTGGGTTTTGCATATATGCTCTTAATTATGTTGAATAATTTCCCTTCAATTTCTACTTTGTTGAGTATTTTTATCACGGATAGATATTGGGTTTTGTCAAATGCCTTTTGTGCATCAATCAATATGATCATGTGGGGTTTTTTTTCCCCCTTTTTCTTATTTATATGATGGATTGCATTGGCTGTTTTTGTAATATTGAACTATCTTTGCATTTCTGATATGAATCCCACTTGATCATGATGTATTATTTTTTGCTGTGTTGTTGAATTCTGTTGGCTAGGATTTTATTGAGAATTTTTGCATCTATGTTCATGAGGGATATTGGTCTATAATTCTCTTTCTTAATGATGTCCTTCCCTGGTTTTGGTATGAGGGTTATGCTTGCTTCATAGACTGTATTAGGAAATTTTCTATCCTCTTCGACATTCTGAAATAATTTGAGTAGACTTGGTGACAGCTCTTCCCTGAATGCTTGGTAAAACTCACCAGTGAAACCATCTGGACCTGGACTTTCTTTGGTTGGGAGATTCTTGATGATCTGGTCAATTTCTTCCTTTGTTGTAAGTCTGTTCAAGTTTCCTACCTCATTCTGTATTAGTTTAGGTAGGTTATGCTTTTCTAAAAATGTATCATCTCCAATAGATTTTCAAATTTGTTGGAGTACAACTGTTCATAATATTCTGTTATTATCCTTTGTATTTCTATTGGTTCTGTTGTGACATCACCTATGTGATTTGTGTCTTCTCCCTTTTTCTTTTGTTAGGTTTGCCAATGATTCATCGACTTTATTAATTCTTTCAGAAAAACAGCTTCTTGTCCTGTTGATTTTTTCTATAGTGGTCCTGTTTTCTATCTTGTTTATTTCTGCTCTAATCTTTATTATTTCCTTTCTTCTGTTGGCTGTAGGTTTACTTTGCTGGACTATTTCTAGTTGTTGGAGATGTTGTGTTAATGTGTTGACTTTGTCTCTTTCTTCTTTTTGGATGTGTGCATTTATTGCAATACATTATTGTCTCCACACTGCTTTTGCCATCCCAAAGATTATGGTATGTTGTGTTTTCATTTTAATTTGTTTCTAGGAACTTTGTGAATTCATGTTTTATCTTATACTACTCAGTAGCTTTTCAGCAGGGTGATATTCAGTTTCCATGCATTTGATTTTGTTTCTTTGGTCTTCCTATTGTTGATTTCTAATTTGATAGTATTGTGGTCTGAGAAGATGCTACAGTATTTTGATGTTTTTTTAATTTATGGAGGCATGTTTTGTGGCCTAACACATGATCTACTCTGGAGAACGTTTTGTGTGCACAGGAAAAGAATGTGTATTATGCTGTTGTTGGGTTGAACGCTCTATACATATCTATGAGGTCATGTTGACTGTGTTGTTTAGTTCCTCGCTGTCTTTGTCGAGTTTCTTTCTGGTTGTTTTATCCTTTTTTGAAAGTTGTGTATTAAGATCCTCTACTATTATTGTAGATTTGTCTGTTTCTTTTTTCAAATCTATTAGAGTTTGCTGTGTATATTTTGGAGCTCTTTCATTGGGAGCATAGATATTTATTATGGTTGTGTCATCCTCTTTAATTAACCCTTTAATCATGAGATAATGTCCATCTTTGTGCTGGTTTTTGCCTTAAAGTTTATTTTATCAGTATTGCCACTCCTGCTCATTCTTTAGTTTCATTAGCCTGATATATTTGTTCCCATTCTTTGACTTTTAGTCTATTTTTGTCTTTGTGTGTAAGGTGTGTCTCTCACAGACAGCGTATGGAAGGATCTTGTTTTCTTATCCATTCTGCCATTCTCTGTCTCTTAACTGGTGCACTTAATCAGTTTACATTCAGTGTAATTATCTATGTTGTTGTTGTTAAGTGCTGTCAAGTCGGTTCCAACCCATAGCGACCCTGAACAAGGTTTCTGAGGCTGCAAATCTTTATGCTGCAAATCTTTCTCCCATGGAGCAGCTGGTAGTTTCAAACTTCTGACCTTGCAGTTTGCAGCCTGATTCATAACCATTACATTACCAGAGATATAGGTATGGATTAATTGCTGTCTTTGTGTGTGTGTGTGTGTGTGTCTGTGTGGTGCTACTGGTTTCTTTGTTCTGCATGCCTTCCTGTGCAGAGTTCATCTTTATCTTTTTTAAAAAAAGCATTTCCAATGAAGAAATCATTGGTCTTACAAAATTCTATCAAGCTATCTCCAGCAACATTTCTGTAATTAAGGTCGTATTCTTACTTGATATAATAGAACTATGCCTGGGGTTTCCTAGACTGTAATCTATGGGAGAAGATCAACCAGGTCGTTTATCCTGTGAAGTTTGAACCTCCAACCAGTTAGTTAGCAGCCTAATGTTTAACCACTGTGCCACCAGAACGCCTTTTAAATGTACTAGTGGGACTTACATGTCCCAGCAGTCAAAATACATTCATACAAAGTAAGAATTAAATGGAAAGTATGAAGTGTTTGTAGATATTTAAGAAAAATTTTGAGTTAAGTAAAATGCTTTGAAAAGCATTCTTAGTGCCACTGATAGCCACAGTTGCTGATGGATCTCTGGCTGAGTCACCTCTGGATAATCAACATTTATCCAAGCTTAGAGAATCCATCCTCTGTCTTGGAGGCAGCCAGCCCTCCCAGGGGTCTGGGATACAAAGGATTTTCAGGGGATAGCAGCAAGCAACAATGTCAGCAAATGAAGGCTCACCTTACCAATGGAAACCACAGGCATCCTGGGCAGGCAGAAAGTCATCAGGAAAATTGCTTTTTGGCAAAGTGGCATGGGTCAGCTCTTTGCCCAAGAGTGTCCTGTGATCTAGTGTGGCTTTAATCACATTAAACCTATCAGTGGTTAGGGGATGGCTGCTTTGCAATAAGTTTGAAGTACAATTTTGCTTACTGTGGTAATCAGATCATGGGGGGCAAGGGGAGAAGAAGTTGAAGACACAGTTTTTTCATCTGAAATTGGCTGGTAGGGCAGACTTTCCAGACATAAAATATATAAGTTAGCAGCCCAACAGAGAACCTGCTGCACCACCGTGGTTGTTTGAGATATACAAACACATGGCAATATTAAAGGCTTTGTCCTGTTTCCAAATTACATAGATAATCTGTTTTTCTATCATTCTAGAAACATTATAATTAGTTACCACTTGGGTTCGTGAGTCTATTCACCTAAACTTTCAGTATCCTGGACTGCAAAGCCTCTTTTATTCTCTGTTGTTGTTCAGTGTTGTCTAGTCGGTTTTGACTCATAGCGACCTTGTATAGGGTTTCTGAGGAGCAGCTTGTGGATTTGAACTGCCGACCTTGTGGTTCACAATCCAGTGCTGATCCTACAGCTCCACACCAGGAGTCCCTTGTGTTCTTTTTTTATTGTCTTCCTTCTCTTCTCTCATTGTCAGGCAATTAGTCATTTCCACGGCAGTCTAGCCCAAGCCTTCCCCAACTGCTATGCCTTCAGGCTCCTTTCTCTCCACCACGGTTATATGTTTCACACCTGTTTGTGTTGTGTTGTTGTCACACTGGTCCCAAGTCATAGTGACCTTATGTACAACAAAATGAAGCACTGTCAGATCCTGTGCTATCCTCACAATCATTCCTATATTTGAGCCCCCTTTTTTTCCTAGCTAGAATTATGTAATACACAAGTAAGCTGGCTTTAAGTGAAGGCTAATTTATCACAACTTTTATGATGAATCCGTGTTAGCTGTTCAATGGAAGTTTTTGCTTCTTTCTTGTCCTCAGTCATTTTAGAATAGCTGAGACTTCTACCTAAGGAGGAGTCACTGTATTAGGAAAAAAAAAAAAAGTAAAGTAAAAAGCAAGGAAGCCATGATGGGGAGAATTAAGCAATCAGACAAATGTCATTTAGGGAATTTTGCCAGGAGACAAAATGACAAAAACAAAACTAGCACTTAACAAGAAAAAGGAAAAAAAGAAAAGAAAAAGGGATGCAGATAAGGAGTATACCAGAAATGGGTAAGGAAAAGAAAAGGCCCACACAAATCTAGAAATTAAAACTATCTTAAAAAAAAAAAAACTTTAAAAATAATTATAGCTGCTGAGTATGGATATCTGAAGTGCCATTTATGAGCAGGCTTTGTTCTAATTTAAAGAACATAGGGGTGGGTGGGAAAGACGGGGGATATCCAGTTAGTTAACACAGTGGTTAAATTAAAGTTGGGGGACACAGGACCAGGTACTTAATATGCCATCCATCCTTCTGCAAGTTGAAAGAAGGTCATTAAGATTCTAGTCACCCAGACCTCTTGGCAAGGGATAAACAGGGAGCTGAATGTTTGTCTTCACGCAGACCATTCTAATAACTAATCCTCTTTGTAACGGTCAATTTACATGTTAGAAGATCCAAAAGGCAGGAAGCATAGAAATGGGCTTTGAATTTTCTTCTTTAGAGTTTGTTTCCTATTAATCTTTCTGAGACAAGAATTGCAATCCACCACAAACTGTTGTGAAGCTTTCAAAAGCAGATTTCCTTACTTCAGACAAGATGCTAACATTATTTAGAAGGAAGAAAACAACTTAGTGTTGGGCTGTATATTTTTATTCAAAATATGTAAAGACAACCTCTCTATATTGGTAAAAGGGTAGCACAGAAATTTTATTTAAAACAGACTTTGGCAACTTTCTTAGACTCATAGGAATGTAGAGGACTGTCCAGACTTCTCAGAGATGGAGCAACTGAGACCTAGAGTGACTGGAAATGAAAGAGAGGCCTAGAGTGGTAGAGCTAGAATGAAAACCTTACCCTGATCCCCCACCGCACTTTGCTGCCATTTCACCACAGATCCTGTCTTAATGAAGAAAACAAATCGTGTCCTAAGCTTACTTGTTAGTTGCCTTTGAGAAGCCTCAGACCAATGCTGACCTCATCTATTAAAGAATAAAATCTGGCCTGGTCCTGCATCATCTCCATGACATTGGTATGTTTGAGTCTATTGTTGCAGCTATTGTATCAATCCATCTCACTGAAGTTTTCCCTCATTGCACTTGACCTTCTACTTTATCAGTCGAGATGTCCTTTTCTAGTGATTGGTCTTACCATCCTCACTTCTAAAGAAGATTCTGATGGAATTTCTTTGGAGACAGAATTGTTCATTTTCATGGCAGTCCATAACATACTCAGTATTCTTCAGTTGTTGTTGTTAAGTACCATAGAGTTGGTACTGACTCATAATGAAACACTGGCCGGTCCTGTGCCAACCTCACAATCACTACTGTTGAGCCCGTTGCTAGTGTTACTCCCATTGCTACTGCCACTATGACAATTCTTCTTGTTGGGAGACTTCCTATTTTTCATTGGCCTTTCATTGTACCAAGTATGATGTCCTTTTCCAGGGACTGGTCCCTCCTGATAATATGTCCAAAGTACCAGAAACAAAGTCTGGCCATACTGACTTCCAAGGAGCATCTGGCTATATTTCTTCCAACACAGATTTGTTTGTTCTTTTGGCATCCCATAGTACTTGTAATATTCTCATCTAACACCATAACTAAATGCACCATTTTTCCTATGGCCTTCTTTATTCATTGTCCAACTTTCACATGCATATGAGGTCATTGAAAATACTACGGTTTGGGTCAGGCACACCTTAGTCCTCACACTGACATCTTTGCTCTTCAACACTTTAAAGAGATCTTGTGCAGCAGATTTGTCTAGGGCAACACATCGTTTAATTTCTTGACTGCTGCTTCCATGAGTGTTGGTGGTTGATCTGAACAAAACGTAGTCTTTTACATCTTAATCTTTTCTCCATTTATCTAGATGTTATTTACTCTTCACTTCATTTCTTTAAAATTCATAGGTAAAGCCCACATTTTATGTGAGTGTAAAGGTTTTGTGCTCAACAGAAAGCAATCCAAACCAGAGAAGTTGCTCACCTAAGTGAAGGTGGTTGGTTGTGATCTTAATGACAATTGGCTCTGTTTCCTATCCCAAAGAGTCTTTCCTACCTTTCTTTCTTCTGGACTGAAAACTCATTTATTATTATCTTGTTTGGTCAAGGTATCTAACAGTAGTTGTTCTCCATCATGCTGTGGTTAAAAAGCAACATTATCTAAAGAGAAAAGTTCTTGATTTTGTAAACTATTAATATTCACTAACAGATGATTCTGGTGTGTCATTGTAGAAAAAGCACTGAATTGCTAGCTGCAAGATTGCCAATTAAAACTCACCAGCTGCTCCTTAGAAACCCAATACAGGGGTGATATGAGTTGGAACTGACTTGACAGCATTTAACAACAACAGATGATCTAGTCTTTTTAGCAGATCATGGACATATTTTAGAATCTGATAACTCTATGGTTCTTTCTCCTTGCAAATACACATGAAACATTTTAAAGTTTTAGGGTCTTCACTGCCCTCTGAAGCCCATCTTTAGAAACAGATGATTCCTCTAAGCTATTTGAGCAAAATAGCTTGCCCCAGTAGCTGACTAGTTTTCACCAGAAGTCTTCAGGTAATGAAACTAAGTCTCTGTGGTAGAAGAAAGATGCTAAAGGGGCTTCCCTGAAGAGGTGAGAAGCAAAATCCAAGAGTCCTAGGGAGAAGGTGACAGAAGAGAAAACATTAAGGGGAAAGGTTTTCAGGGGAGTTTGGAGAGAAGCCAAAAACAAACTTCTCAACTTCATCAACTTCTCAAACTTCAACTTTATCACCTTGTCCAAGGTTGACCATAATTATGATTTGTAGGCTTTTTTTTTTTTTTAAACTTAGCAGACCTCTGTAATTATTCCATATTCATACACTTTCCTGGAATCCTTATCTAATACACACTGATTCTCAAAGGCAACTCTGTGTTAATGAGTAAGATGTCTAGATGAGAGCCGAATCTTTGGCATCTTTCCATTTATGCAGCTCACAGATCTTTTGGGCCCCAAAGGGGATGGAAAGTTCTCTTAAATATGCTATAGGGAAATGATATATCACCAAAGCCTGGACATGATCTTGGCAAGCATACCAGATAGTGATATATTGATAAACATCAAACGAGGCCATGAATTCTAAGGAAGTGAATTGGAGTGACTCCAGTGAGTCAGATTTTTGTTTTTGTTTTTTTAGGAACAAAGGTGATTTGTAATGCTCAGCAAGACATAGTTGAGAAATATGTATGGTCTCCTGGGCACATTGGGAAACCACTGAGCAGGGCCTGAGCTGCCAAGGTATATATGTTTCCAGGAGATCCTAACATTTCCAAAGATGAAGGTCTGGAATGGGCCTTGGATGCTGAGCAGCCATTTAAAAACCTGTTAGAAGTGGCTGTAGGTGTTTATTTGGATTCTATTAACTTCATTCTTTAATGATTAGGTTCTCATGGACTGAAAGCTCTTACAGCAAGAAAGGGAGATAGATGATATTCCAGTTAAAAGCAAATATGAGCTCTCTCTTTCAGTCCCTGGCATGCCAGGAGCTGCAGGCATTGGTGCAGACAGACATGGCCAAGTCCAAGGACCACACCATGCGCAACCAGTCCCGAAAATGACACAGAAATGGTATCAAGAAACCCTGGTCACAACGATATGAGTCTCTCAAGGGGGGTGGACCCCAAGTTTCTGAGGAATATGCTCTTTGCCAAGAAGCACAACAAGAAGGGCCTGAGAAGATGCAGGCCAACAACACCAAGGCCATGGATGCACGTGCTGAGGCTATCAAGGATCTCAGAAAGCCCAAGGAGATCAAGCCTAAGATCCCAAGGGGTGTCAACCGCAAGCTCAGTCGACTGGCCTACATTGCCCATCACAAGCAGGGTCTGAGGCTCTGTCGGCCAAAGCCCAAGGCCAGTGCTAAAACTAAGGCTGAAGCTTCAACCAAAGTCTCAAACTAAAGCTCTAGCCAAGGCCTCAACTAAAGCCCCAGCCAAAGCTTCAACTCCAGACCCAGCCAAGGTCTGACCTCAGGCTCCCAAAGGTACCCAGGCCCCCACAAAGACGGAATAGAGTTCTCCATCTGAGAACAGAGGGATTGGCATGACCCTTTGGGCTACCATCTGTATGCAGCTGGTGTCTTCCTGTGCTGTTTGTACAAATAAATCTGAGGCAGGAAAAAAAAAAATAATGCTGACTATTGAGAAGTCAGGTAATTGGTGACATCTAGTCAGAATTTTCTAAAAATTTTTATGAAAATGTTCTTGGATATGGACTATTCAATTAATCCCAGATGGTCATTGAACACTTGAAATGTGGTTAGTACAATGGAGGAACTGAATTTTCAATTTTATTTAGAGATCATCTCAAGAACAGATGCAATCAGAATTGTGGATGACATCAAGAAAACAAAAGGTCATTAAGAAGACAAGAAAGAAAGAAAAGACCAAAATGGATTTCGCAAGAGACTCTGAAATTTGCTCTCCAGCATAGAGATGTTAAAAGAAATATAAGAAATGAGAAGTGAAAGAGTTGAACAGAAAATTTCAAGGGGCAACTTGAGAAGACAAAGTTAAATATTATAATAAAATGTGCAAAGACCGGGTGTTAGAAAACCCTTAGGGAAGACATGCTCAACATTTCTCAAGTTGAGGGAACTGAAGAAAAATTCAAGCCTCAACTTGCAATATTGAAGGATTCTATGGGCAAAATATTGAATGATGAAGAAAACATCAAAAGAAGATAGAAGAAATACACAGAGTCACTCTACCAAAAAGAAATGGTCTATGTTTAATCATTTCAACAGGTAGCATATGATCAAAAGCCAATGGTACTGAAGGAACATGTCATTACATGTCCAAAGTATAATGAAGGCATTGGCAAAGAGCAAGACTCAGGGAATTTATGAAATGCTATAATTTTGAGTTTTGTTCCACATTTTCTCCCACTTTATCCAAGACTTTCTAATATGATCCTTCTCAGACACTTGGTAGTGATAGCAGGACACTATCTAGTTCTGCTGGTCTCACGGGCATGAAGATGGATGATCATGTGTTCTATTAGCCCCCGGGACTAACGGATTCTAAATGTCTTTAATATTCATCACTTTTCTTTCCTCTGCACAGGAAGAGACCAATAGAAGACTTAGAAGGCTGTTTATGAACTTTAAAGATTCCAGTAGCAGAGTGGTTACAAATCGGGCTGTGAACCTTAAGGTCAGCAGTTCGAAACTACCAGCTGCTCTGTGGGAGAAAGATGAGGCTTTCTGCTCCCGTAAAGATTTACAGCCTTGGAAATCCTGTACAGGGTCACTATGAGTCAGAACTGACTCCATGGTACATAACAACAACAAACAACAAACAAAGTAGGATATAGAACATTGTCTTTACAGACCATGTTATGCCATTTGTCCATAGTGTCCCCAATTGCCATGATCCCCAGACCTAGCAACTCATCTCCTAAAGATGTCTGGTAATGTTTAAGAAGTGTTTGTAATTTTGCTCCCTGGATATACCACACATTCATAGATATGTTTGTAGTGATGGCATATACCCATGTAAGACATCCTTTGTCAAAACTTCATGCATTTGTGGGCATACTTCCACTTTCCCTCCCACACCGTTCAGCTTGTATGTCTGTCCATGTATTTACCCATAGATCACTGTTGTTGCAGGGTTATAGTACACACACACTTTAAGTGTAAGGTTGTAAATTTTAGAACACACACAGAAAAGTCCTAATGGTACAAAGTTTAAGTTCTGGGCTGCTAACTTAATGGTCAGAGATTTGAATTCAACATCAGCTCTGTGAGAGACTTGACCTAGTGACCTACTGCAGTAAAGAGCCTAGGAAACCCTATGGAACAGTTATTTTATGTCCCCTAGGTCTCTGTGAGTTTAAGTGGACTCAGCAACAGATAACGACAACAACAATTATGTATCTATA
>NW_006408908.1:479128-491007 GCF_000296735.1 Chrysochloris asiatica
AAGTCGGTTTGAACCACAAGGTCAGAACTGACTCAACAGCACTTAATAACAACTATATAGGCATACACATTCATGTATATATATAAACATATATGAAAATATATACTTGCAAGAAATATCTTGCAAAGAAACTGTGATGGAATAATAAAAGATTACAAGAATGAAACATTAAGAAAAAAGAATAAGTAATAGATTACACTAGGATGAAAAGTAGGAGAAGAATATCAAAAGTATAACAAGAACTGCCTGAAGAACGAACAAATCTGTCTTGGGAGAAGTACAGCCAGAAACTCCTTAGACGCCAGGATGGTGAGACTTCATCTATTATACTTCAGACATGTTATCAGAAAGGATCAGCCCCCAAGGAAGGGCATCATGCTGGGTAAAGCCGAGGGTCAGCAATACAGGAAGATCCCCAGTGAGATGGATCCACACGGTGGTAGCAACCATGGGCTGAAATGTAACAATTGTGAGTATGGCACAGAATCAGGCAGTGTTTTGTTTTGTTGTTGGGCATGGGGTCACTGAGTCAGGACCAGTTCGACAGCACCTAATAAAACAATAGTATAAAAATACATAGTGAAGGCCATGGAAATTTTAACTCAAGAAGAAAAACAATTGTTATAGAATTTCTGACTATTAAAAGAGGATGTGTTCATATATTGTTTCAAAACATGAATAAAAAATTTTGGGTATTAAATCATAATGTCATTTATATTCCATGGAGCACATGTGAAAAAGTCCGGTAGCAGTTGAATTTACAAGTGTGAAAATATAGAACATACTAGAAAGCATGAGTACATCCTTAGCAACAATTCAAACTTGTGGTGAAGAACGTGAAGCAGCCACTTGAAAATGAGTGAGACAGCATGCAGTTTGCAAAAATGTTTGAGGGCTGCTGTCCTAGCTGATGCACAAGTTCAGAGTCTGACAGCAGCCCTGTTGATGCCAAGGGACCATCGTGTTGTGAAAATTGCCTCCGTCCCATCTCAAGTGGCTTGTGAGAATGTGACCAGACCTACAGGTGAGGTGTGAAACATCCTCAAAGGTGAAGATGAGAGGACAGAAGTCTGGGAAACCAGGTCACTGTTGGTGGGTTCGGCAGTTAATATAATGAGTATTTGTTTGCTCTTCATCGTTTGATGGGGTGAAATGGTGAACTGTGGCCAAAGGTTGAGCAATATACTTTGAACATCTCCAGGCTCTGCAGTCCTCAACTATATCAAAAGTGCAATTCGCACCAAGTTCCCTGGAGATCAACAGCTATTTCCAATTCACCCTACTCTGTGATAATTAAGAAACAAAGACAGCCCACACATAAAAACTGGTCTTGTTCATTTGTCTCAGAATGACCGGCAGTGTCTGTTCAAGTGCAGGCTTTTAACCTCACTACAAACCTAATTTATTGGCATTTCTAGGATGACACCAAGGATTCCACCTGGTTAACTCTTCAGTTTAAGGATGATTATTGTATGCCTCTTTCCCAAGCAGTGGAGGTGAGTTTCTTTTTTTACAATAGAATTTGAACTTATGAGTTTGGGTTTAAAGCAGTAGGAAATATGGAAGTGAATTCAAATACATGTCCCCATTTTAGTCTTAGATAACTAGTAGACATTGACACCTTCGTGATTTTAACCTGGAAGAATAGGAAGAAAGGGTCACTGCCAAGAGCAAGACAAGAAGCATTTCCAAAAAGGGAACAGAAAATTCACAAAGCAAGTTCTCATTCAATCTAATGCTTAAGAACAGGCTACAGAACTGACAAAAGATATAGATGATTTTCCAGTGGAAAATCATAGGCTTTTCCCTCGGAAAGCCTATGCAGGGTCACTATAAGTTGGGACCAACTCGATAGCACTTGACAACAACAACCAATAGCTAACAACTTAGAGTTGGATGTTATGCTCACCCAGTCCTGATGATTGAATCAGAGATTGATCTAGACCCACACTGCCTTAAACAGAGGACAAGAATGGATGGTCAGGGGAAGCTCAGGAGGGGAATAGGGTGTAACTCTGACTTTAGCACAGTTCAACGCAAGATCAACTGATTCTGTGAGTGATCCTGAAGGGAAGGTCCATGAAGAGGGAAGTTTGGCAGATGGCCCCATTTGAACGCTTGAAAAGAAGTCTATCTAAATAGACTTCTATAAGTGTAATGGGAGAGAACTAACATCTCTATCTAATTTTTTACTTTTTTAAACCAACCAATACGTCTGAGATGAAATTCTCTTTCAGCTACTTAGTGCTCAGCTTTTATTCATTTCACACCACTTGATTTTTTTCCCTTTGTCCACTACATGGTACCTCATAGTGTGTCCATCACACTTGGGTCAGCCCCAATAAACTTGGTTTCCCTCATCTAGCAACACTTGCCTTTTTGTGCTTTGGAGAAAAGAAGACTCAACCGCAGTAGAAGTTCTACACGAATGAGTCAAGAGTTCTTGAGGATTTTGACCTTTCTGTTGTGCATTTCTAGGTTTGGGAAGTGTGGAATTCTCGGAAACAACTGTTTGTCTAGACTGGAGAGGGATTTTAAACTTGGAATATTATCATTTTGAACTTGAAGAATTTTTATTGCTCTTTGGTTTCACAACACTCCCTTCTTCTCCATTACTACCTTATTTTTATAATAATGCAGTAAATTAAAACAGTTTGTTTTGGGAAGTTAGGGAGAATTTTATGATGTATCTGGAGTGAAATGGAAACCTTTAGAATTAGCCAAATTGGAGCAGAGGTTTGCTAAGCTTAGCACAGAAATATTAGAGGGTGGTGTGAGGAGACTTCAGTCTAGGACTTTTATATTATAACACTTTAATTTCTAGTACAAATAAAAATTTTGTTTCCAGTCTTTTTTTTAAAAATATCTCTCACATAAACAACATTCTTTCCATTTATCATGTTTACTTAAAAATCATTTCAACCCACCAAAGCAAATATGTAGATATAGTATCTGTAATAGTGTTTTATTGTTATTTTTATTTTGTACTATTAAAAGTATTTTCTCATCCAGTTTATGAAGAGAAAACCACATGGATTTCTTACCCATTTGTTTGTTCTTTCCAGTATGAATTACATATGCATTATTCTTCACTTATTATCTTGTTATCTGGCATTTCATGTTTAAGAGACTAGTTTAAAAACATCTACTGCTTATTTTGTGCACTAATGATGTACATCTGTCAATAACAAGTGCTGAGATGTAAAGTTAGAGTCACACAGGCTGTGATGGTTAAGCATATGTGTCAAGTTACCTAGGCCATACTTCACAGAGGTTGTTCTTGTTAGGTGTTATTGAATTGGTACCAACTCACAGTGACCCTATGCAAAACAGAAATAAACACTGCCCAGTTCTGGGCCAATGTCACAATTGTTGTCACACTTTGATCAGCTCATTGATGCTGCCACTTTGCCAATCCATCTCTCTGAGGGTCTTCTTTTTTTCTCTGACCTTCCACCTTACCAAACATGAAATTTTCTCCAGCGACTGTTCCTTCCAGATAATAGGTCTGAAGTATGAGAGAGGAAGTTGGGCCATCCTGACCTCCAAGGAGCACTCTGGCTACACTTATTCCAACATAGACCTGTTGGTTCTTTTGGCAGCCCATGGCACTTTCAATATTCTCCTCCAACACCATAACTCAAAAGCATCAATTCTTCTCAGGTCTTCCTTATTCACTCTTCAGCTTTCACATGCATATGAGGTTATTGAAAATACCATGGCTTGGGTCAGGCCCCTCTTAGTCCTCAAGCTGACATCTTTGCTCTTCAACACTTTAAAAAAGGTCTTGTGCAGCAGATTTGCCTAATGCAATACGTCATTTAATTTCTTTACTGATGCTTCCGCGAGTGTTGCTAGTTGACACAAGAAGAATGAAGTCCTTGACAACTTCAGTCTTTTCCCCATTTATAAGAATGTTGTTTATTGGTCCGGTGGTGAGGATTTTTGTTTTGTTTGCATTGATATGCAATCCCATACTGAAGGCTGTGCTCTTTGATCTTCACCAGTAAATGTTTTAAGTTCTCTTCACTTTCAGCAACAAGGTTGTATCATTTCTATATCACAGGTTGCTAATGAGTCTTCCTCCAATCCTGATGCCACGTTTTTCTTCACATAATCCAGCTTCTTGGATTATTTGCTCAGCATACAGGTTGGTGAAAAACATAACCCTGTCACGCACACTTCTGAATTTTAATCCATTCAGTGTTCCTATGTTCTGTTTGAACAATTGCCTCTTGGTCCATGTATAGATTCCTTGTGAGCACAATTAAGTGTTCAGGAATGCTCATACTTCACAATGTTGTCCATATCTTATCATGAGCTACACAATTGAAAGTCTTTGTGTAGTCAATAAAGCACAGGTAAACATCTTTCTGGTTTCTCTGCTTTCAGCCAAGATCCATTGGACATCAGCAATGATAACCTTCATTCCGTGTCCCCTTCTGAATCCAGCTTGAACCTCTGGAAGTTCTCTGTCAATGCATGCTTGCAGCCATTTCTGTATTACCTTTAGTAAAACTTTACTTGCATGGGATATCACAGATATTGTCTTATGATTTCTGCATTCCGTTGGGTCACCTCTCTTTGGAAGGTGCATAAATACAGATCTTTTCCTATCAGTTGGCCAGATAGTTGTCTTCCAAATTTCCTGCCATAGATGAGTGAGTGCCTCCAGTGCGGCCTCACTTTCTTGGAAGATTTCTATTTTCATTCCATCAATTTTGGTGTGCTGTTCTTTTCCAATTCTTTCAATGCACCTTTGACCTCTTCCTTCGGTATCATTGGCTCTTGATCATATGCTACCTCTTGAAATGGTTGAACATTAACCATTTCCTTTCAGATTCCCCAGCTTGAGAAATGCTGAGCGTGTTCTTCCTTTTTGGTTTTCTGATTCCAGATCTTTGCACATTTTATTGTAGTATTTGACTTTGTCTTGAGCCGAACTTTGAACTTTTCTGCTAGGTAATGATATAATTTGATAATTGTGTAATGATGGCATTTAGTAGTTATATAATGATGTAGTCATCCTCCATTTTCAAATAACACCAACTTTTGTAAACGGATCTGATCTTTGGACCCTAACCATGCTATTGAGAGAGGAGTGGGTGTATTTGCTTGATCATTCCTACTTCCATTTATTTGGTTGACAATACTAATAATGTTCTCAAAACTATTCTGGTCATTGAGGAATAAGCAGACATGTTTCCCACCCTTGAGAAGCTTCCACTCTGTTAGAATTTTCAAATTTTTCCTCTCAAGGTCTCTATGCTGATCTCTCTGTGGGGTAGTATTCTCTTGATTATAAATCATATCAAGTCCTGATGGGGGTGTTTCATATTTTGTGCTTCTATTTTGGCATCTTTTGCAAGGACTGGAGGCCAGACACTTCAACTCTTTGTGGGACAAGGCCTGAGGGATCTTGACAACCTTCTTTACCTGTCTCACAAGATTGTCACACAGAATAGTTCTCCTGGAATGCTTGGAAGCTGATGAGCCACTTTAAGCAAATGAAAGAAATTGTTACATGCTCAAGGGAAGATGGAAATGTCTGTGAGTGGGCTTTGGCTGAACCATGTAGATAAATATATTCATGGGGATTTAGCTAAAATCCAGGGGATTATTGAACAAATCGCCCATGGTGAGATGAGCTGTAAATCACATAACATAAGGTCTTTATTACATAAGCAAGCTAACTCTCAATTACCAAATGTATGTTAAGGCATCCAGACTTGACTTGCAATGCAAGCATCTCTGGGTAGTCAGCCTGTTGCCACATGTTTGTGGTCTATTGGGCTCAAGATCCTCACCACAGCTCTGCTCTCCCAGTTTTCAGGGAAAGGACTCACTTGGCTGGTTTGAAAATGACTTTTTTTCTTTTTAATCCCCCTTTTTTCAGTATTAAGAGTTGAGTCATTTATAATCCTCAGCTCAGCATACACTACTGTCATTGTCAGTTCAAGTGTCCTTCATTGCTTTACTGGCTTTCTTCCATTATATCCTTACTCCCCACTCCCATTCCATTTCCCATAGGCATTTGTTGTTACAAAATGTACATTGTTGGGGTTACATATTATTGTTCCTTCTTTTAATCATTATCATATTCAAACACAGCGAAAAGTTGATTGAATAGCACAGTGTAAGTTCATATACCCACCATCTAGATCAAACATTTCCTAGCATTTTGCCATACTTGCTAAACACTCTGTAGTTTTTTTTTGAAAGTTGCACACATCATGTTATATCATGTCTAAATATTTCAGAATGCTTCACTTAAAAATAAAGATATTTTCCTACATAAAAGCAATATCATTATCACACCTAAGAACATTAATAGAAATTTGGCAATTTTATACAATATCGAGTCTATATTCAAATTTATTTTGTTACTAATATTTAAAAAGTAATTGTTTTTGAAACATCAGGATTCAATCAAGATCAACACACTGTATTTGGCTAAAGGCTCTTAATCTTTTTTACTGATTTTTTAGTATAAAATTGCCTTTTTTGAAGAGACCAGTCCAATTTTCTGGTAGAATGTCCCACATTCAGAATTTGTCTGATTACTTCCTCATGGTATTGTTTAATTTGTCCCTTTATATCATGCATTTCCTGTAAACTGGAAATTAGATCCAAAGACTTGATTAAATTGAACATAAAGTTTTGACAAGAATATTTCATAGGTCATTTTGTGGGGATCATGTCAGGAGGCACAATAATTTCAGGTTGTCTGATTAGTTGTGATGATACATTTGATCATTCAGGGTAATGACCAAGAACCTTTGCATTGTAAATGTACATCTTCCCTTTGGAAATTAGTTAAAAATCTCTTGGGTGTGACTGATTGCTGTACTGTTGACATGCTTTCTGCCAACAACATTTCACTTAACAATTTTAGCATTCATCAATGATTTTTGCCTGAAAAATAAATATATTAGCAGTCGTGAGTCTGTGATAGGTTCATAGGTGGCACAAATGCTTTGCAATCAACTGGTATCCAAAAGATTTGTGGTTTGATCCTACTCAGAAGCACTGTAGAAGAACGGTCTGGTGATTTGCTTCTGCTGTTGTGATTGTTGTTGTTAAGTGCCCTTGAGTTGATTCCCACTTATAGAGACCCTGTATAGGGTTTTTGAGGAGTGGCTGGTGAGTTTGAACTGCCGACCTTGCAATTCAGACGGACCTTGCAGTTAAGTGCTAATCCTACAGCACCATACCAGGACTCTGCAAAGATTACACCCAAGAAAACCATATGGAGTAGATCTACTCTGTAACACATGAGGTCAGAAAGAGTAGAAATTGACTCAATGTTAACAGGTTTGGGTTTTTGGAAGACTGTGATAGTCTAATGCTATCATTCCTTCTACACTTATTAGCTGATATTTTCTGTAAAGCAGAGATTTCTTTCCTCATCAACCCATGTGGACAAACCCAAGGATTACGTCATAATCAAAAGGTTAAAAAATGCATAATTATTTCACTTTTAATAACCAACTCTCAGAGTAATGGATTAATATAATAGTCACCTTCAAAAATACCAAATGAGGTGTTTAATCCCTCTTTTTTAAAAAAAGTTAATTCTTGTGTGCCAATGTGGATCTGTGGGCATTATTTATTCAATATTTTAAACTAATGATAGTAATTTTAGGGGCTCTGGCTACACAATGGAGAAAGCACTCAGCTGCTAACCGATGGGTTTGTTGATGTTGTTTAGTGTCATCAAGTGGGTTCCGACCCATAGCAATACTGTAAAGAGTTTCCAAGGAGCAGCTGGTGAGTTTGAACTGCTGACTTGGGGTCTACTGCGTTATCCCTCAGCACCACACCAGAACTCCAACTGATAGGTTGATATTGTTGTTGTAGTTGTTGAGTGCCATCAAGTCGGTTCTGACTCATAGCATCCCTATATAGGGTTTCCAAGGAGCAGCTGGTGAGTTTGAACCATCAACCTTGTGGTTAAAATTGATCTTGAAGTTCAAACTGTACTGCACCAGGACTCCAACAGATAGGTGGTGGTGGTGGTGCCATGGAGTCCGAACCTGTACAGGGTTTCCGAGGCTGTAAGTCTTTAAGGGAGTAGAAAGTCTCATCTTTCTCCCATGGAACAAAGCTGGCAGTTTCGAACTGCTGAACTTAAGGTTAGCAGCCCGATTTGTAACCACTACACTACCAGAGCTCCTTAACAGATAGATAGGCAATTCCAATTGTCTTACTACTCTGTGGGGAAAAAAATGTGGCAGTATGCTTCCTCCAAGCTTTACAGCCTTTGGGAAGTTCCACTCTGCCCTATAGGGTTGTTAAGAGTTGGAATCAACCCAACGACAGTGGGTTTAGTTTTGGATTACAGTCATTTTACTTTTTATTGCTCATATATCTCCAAATTTGACCACTGGGAGCCCTTTAAGGCTAGCTCCTGTGTATTTTCAAACATTTCTATCAGTCTCTGCTTCCATGAGTGTTTATTGTAGATCCGAGCAAAATGAAGTCTAGGACAACTTCAATCTTTTCTCCATTTATCACGATGTTATTTATTGGCCCAGTGGTGAGGATTTTTCTTTACATTGAGGTGCAACCCATACTGAAGACTGTGGCTTTTGACCTTCATCAGTAAATGTATTAGGTTCTCTTCCCTTTCAGCAAGAAAGATTGTATCATCTGCATATCGCAGGTTGTTAATAAGCCTTCCTCCAATCCTGATGCCATGGAAGCAGCAGTCAAGAAATCAAACAACGTACTGCATTAGACAAATCTGTTGCACAAGACCTCTTTAGACTGTTCAAAAGCAAGTCAGTTTGAGGACTAAGGTGTGCCTGACCCAAGCCATGATATTTCAGTAGCCTCGCATGCATGTGAAAGTTGGACAATGAATAAGGAAGAGCCTGGGAGAATTGATGCATTTGAGACGAAGAGTAAAAATATCATGAACAAATCTGTTTTGGAAGAAGTATAGCCAGAACACTCCTTAGAAGCCAGGATGGCCAAACTTCATCACTCATACTTTGGACATGTTATCAGGAGGGACCAATCCCTGGAAAAGGATATCATGCTAGGTAAAGTGCAAGGTCATCAAAAAAGAGAAAGACCCCAACAAATGGATTGGCACAGTGGCAGCAGCAATGGGCTTAATGACTGTGTGGAGGGCACAGGACCAGGCAGTATTTTATTCTGTTATTCATAAAGTCATTGTGGGTTGGAACTGACTTGACTGCACCTAGCAACAACAGCTTCTGAGTACTTGCATATATTCTGGAACTCCCGTAGAGTTGGTTTCCTCTCCCAGTGACCCTACGCACAGCAGAATGAAACACTGCCCAGTCCTGCGCCATCCTCATAATTATGATCTTTGAGTCCATTACTGCTGCCACTGTGTCAATCCACTTCACTGGGCATCTTTCTCTTTTTCTATGTCCTTCTACTTTATCAAGCATGATGTCCTTCTTCAGGGACTGGTTTCTCCTGATGACATGTCTGAAGTATGAGAGATGAAGTCTTACCCTCCTGGCTTCTAAACAGCATTCTGACTGTATTTCTTATAACACAGATTTAGTTGTTCTTCTGGAAGTCCATGGCATTTTTAATACTCTTCTCCCACACCATAATTCAAACTCATTGATTCTTCTATGGTCTGTCTCATTCATTGTCCAACTTTCACATGAATTTGAGGCACCTGAAAATACCTGGCTTGGGTCAGGTGTACCTTAGTCCTTAAACTGACATCTTCCCTCTTGAACACTTTAAAGAGGTTTTGAGCAGCAGATGAATCTAATGCAAAATGTCATTTGATTTCTTAACTACTACTTCCATGAATGTTGGTTGTGGATCCAAGCAAAGTGAAGTCTTCGACAACTTCAATCTTTTCTCCATTTGTCATGATGCTATTGGTCCAGTTGTAAAGATTTTTCTTTTCTTTATATTGAGTTACATCCCATACTGAAAGCTAGAGTCTTTGAACCTCATCAGCAAATATTTTAAGTCTGCTTTGTTTCCAGCAAGGAAAGTTGTATCTGCATACCTCAGGTTATTAATGAGCACTGATGCCACTTTCTTCTTCATATAATCCAGTTTTTCAGATTATTTGCTCAGCATACAGATTGAATATCGTTAAAGGATACATTCCTGGCATGCACCTTTTTTGATTCTGCATAGTAAGTAATTATAAAGGTTTCTTGCTATTGTGAGTCCAGGGGACCCTTCACCATCCTCTTCTGGTTCCCCTAAACCTTCTCCAATCATGTAAATATCCCTATAATTGAAATATCTGTAATTATTTTTAGTACATGACATCTAATTCTATGACCTATATTGATATCACCTTGTATCTTACATAGTGATTGTCCTCATTCTTTTAAATTATTACCATTTGTTGTTTTTGTTAATTGCCATTGATCGGTTCTGACTCATAGCGACCCTGTATAAGGTTTCCAAAGAGCAGCTGGTGGAGTTGAACTGCCATCTTTGTTTCTGGCAGTCCAGTGCTTATCTTACAGCGCCACAACAGGACTCCATAAACATTAGCAATCAAAATAATTATAGTATAATTGTGTGGCAACTCTTGTTATGAATAGCATTACTTTTGTGTTTTCATTTTCTACTTGCCACATTCCAGTGCAAAGTGTAAACATGACCATGGGCTGAAGAGGGTCAGTGTGATTTAAGGAAAAGAGTCTTGGGCTGAAACCCTGAGATCAGAATTTTAGTTCCTAGTATTCATCTAACTAACTGATGACCCTGGGCAAGCCATAAAACCCTCCTGATGGCATCTGTATTAAGGCCCTTAAGTCTTTCTGTCCTATGGTTCTGTATACTGTATTAGACGACTTGCTTCATTCTGACTTTATTATTGTTAAGTACTGTTAAGTTGTTCTGACTCATAGCTAGCATCCTTGTATTGAGAGCTGGAAGGTCTTTTCTTCTGAAGACTGAGACACCTCATCTGTCATCCTAGGATTGACAAGCACCTGGCTTTCGTCTACCCTGAAGTTTTGTGACTTGCTAGGATCACACTCAAGATTGCTCAACATCTGAGCCTACTCTCTGGATTAGGAATGAAGGAAGAGAGTGAGATAAGGTCCAGCCATTCTTTCTCCTCAGCATCTTGGCTGCGGGGTCCTTGTTTATTTCCATGGATGGTTGCTATGTCATTCTGTACACAATATGGAAATCTCAGAGTAAATTTACAATAATAATAATACAAAAAAAACAATTAAGTGCTTGAGTTTCCTGTCACTCAAATGTTGCCTTTGGAAAATTAACACTTATAATAGCTGTTAAAAGCAGCCCAAACCTTCCACTCTGTTGGCAGTCGAGTCTGAGCAGTAATAACTAGGTTTGGGCTGAACTTGTTGAACGGTAAGGAATGTCTCCAGGCAGTCATTTTGTGGTGTGAGCAGTGTATGGGCTCTCACTCTTGGAGCCCAGGCACAGAATTAATGAGAAGCTTCATGGGTATCTACAGGGACGGCTTTCCAAGAATTTATTACCCTTATTCTGGCATGTGCTCTCTTGAAGCCTTTCAAATTGGTGGTCAGTTTGGAAACTTCAAAATTTCTCTTAAAAATTCTTCTTGGGGTTTGTGAACTTCTTTGTCTGTATGTCATAAAAGTCTAAAGCAAACTCACTGCCACCAAGTCAACTCTTATACAAAACGACCCTATATAGAGTTTCCAAGGTTGTAAACATTTAAGGGAACAGAATGCCTCATCTTTCTCCTGTGGAACAGCTGGTAGGTTTAAATTGCCAATCTTGCACTTAGCAGTCCAGGACTTATCCTACAGTGCCACCAGCATGCTAGATTTAAATGAAAAGTTTATAAAGAATCAAACACAATTAAGTCTGCTTAAGTGTCACTTTCTCTAGAATAAACCTAATAAGTCCATCACCCT
>NW_006408908.1:491882-493692 GCF_000296735.1 Chrysochloris asiatica
GGAAAGACTACAACCCTACCACACACCTTTCCTAATTTTAAACAATTTGGTATTTCCTTGTTCTGTTTGACCAAGAGATAAATGCCTCTTGGTCAATGTACAGATTCTTCACGAGAACAAGTGGTCTGGAATACTCACTCTCAGCAATGTCATTCATAGCTTTTCATGATTCACACAAACAAAAACCTTTGTGTAGTCAATAAGTCACAGGTAAACATCTTTTTGGTAGTCTCTGCTTTCCACCCAAGAGCCATCTGACATCAGCCGTGATATCCCTCATTCCACATCTGAATCTGAATCTGGCATGAACCTCTGGCAGTTCCATGTCAATTTACTTTTGCAGTCATTTTTAAACCGTCTTTAGCATAATTTTACTGGCAAGCGATATTAATGATATTGTCTTATGATTTCCACACTCCATTATGTCACCTCTCTTTGGAATGGGCACAAATATGGATCTTTTCCAATCAGTTATCCAGGTAGCTGTCTTCAAATTTCTTGGAATAGATGAGTGAGTACCTTCAGTGCTGAATCAGTTGATAGAAAGATTTCAATTTGTATTCCATCAATTCCTGAAGCCTTGTTTTTTGTCAATGCCTTTAGTGAAACTTGGACTTCTTCCTTCCATACCACTGGCTCTTAATCATATGCTACCTCTTGAAATGGTTGAACATCAATCATTTCTGTTTGGTACAGTGACTGTGTTTAATCTTCCTATCTTCTTTTGATGCTTTCTGCATCATTTAATATTTTGCCCAAAGAATCCTTCAATATTTCAAGTCAAGACTTGAAATTTTTGTCAGTTTCCTTAGCTCAAGAATGATGAGCATGTTCTTTCCTTTTGTTTTTCTAATTTCAGGTCTTTACACATTTCATTATAATATTTGACTTAATCTTCTTCAGTTCCCATTTGAAAATTTCTCTTCATCTCTTTTACCTCCTCATTTCTTCCATTTGCTTTAGCATCTGCACGGGAGCATAAAACCTCATCTTTCTCCTGCACAGCAATTGGTGGGTTTAAACTGCCAAAGACATGGTTAACAATCCAGGTCTTACCCTATAGTACCATCAGTCTTCATCGTTAACCTTTATTCTCAGTGTTTTTCCCAAAAGCTTACTGCTTAAGAATCTTTCCGTTTATCTTGGATTTGGCAACTGTCATGTAGTAAACAGAAGGCAATGGTGGCTTAGTGGCAGATTCCTACCTTCATGCTGGAGACATTACAATCCAGGGCAATGCTCCTCAGAGACTGCCTCCACCCATCTGTTACTGGAGCCTGCTTGTTGCTATGATGCCTGAATGGGTTTTTAGCAGAGCTTCCAGATTAAGAAAGACTAAGAAAGGCCTGGCAATCTTCTTCCAAAAATCAACTTGTGAAAACCATATGGTTCATTCCACAAGAGATCATGGGGATGGCCCAGGATTGGTAGCATGTCTTGCATGAGGTTACTATAAGTCATGGACAGCAGAGTAAAAAGATCTCAATTTGGGGTCAGAGTTCTTGGCAGTAAATCTGGTTCTTTCTTGTAAAAGTTGCCTGTTGCTCACTAAGACTCGTTACCGTGACCATGCTAACGCTCAGTTTTCTCACCTGTGTAATAGGTGTAATATCTGTTATTATGAAGATCAAATGAGATTGCATTTTTGTTGCTTATAATTGCCATTAGGTTGGTTCCAAATGACAGTGACTCTTTATATGGTTTCCTAAGAGTGCGCTCTGGTAGCGTAGTGGTTACTAGTTGGGCTGCCAACCTCAAGGTCAGCAGTTCGAAACTACCAGCGGTTCCACAGGAGAAAGATGAGGCTTTC
>NW_006408908.1:495377-500127 GCF_000296735.1 Chrysochloris asiatica
TTGATACTTTAAAGAGGTCTGCTGAAAAGGATTTGCCCAATGATTTCTTGACTGCTGTTTCTTGACTTGGGCATTGATTTTGGATCTAATTCAAATGAAATCCTTGACACCTTCAATATTTTCTTCATTTATCATGATGTTTATTGGTCCAATGTAAAGAAAACTCTTGTTTTCTGAAGGCTGTATTCTCTGATCTTCATCCGTAGGTGCTTCAAGTCCTCTTCACTTGCAGCAAACGAAGTTGTGGCATCTGAATATCACAGATTGGTAATCAGTCTTCCTCTAATCCTGATATAGGGTTTTTCTTCATATAATCTAGTTTCTCAGGTTATTTGCTCAGCATACAGATTGAATAAGTATGGTGAAAGTACACAAATCTGACAAACATCTTTCCTGATGTTAAATAACACAGTGTACCCTTGTTTGGAAACCTAGTGGCCCTCAATAAATATTTGTTGAGTGGATGGATGAACAAGTGAATTAATGATTCCTCCAAAGTCACAGCCAGGTAGAAATAAAATGGGGATTTGTAATTCTGGGCACTTTAGTAAATGGCCAGTCCTATTAAAAAGTAGATTCCTTACCTTCCCCAGAACTCTGAACAACTGGAATATATTTGGATAATCTCTTTGTATGTTTTAATAATCCAGGAATGCTTTATTCTATTCCAAAGGCCTATGGAGAAGCAGTAAATGTAGGCTAGATGATCTTTGGTGACATAGAGGGAACCTGGGCGATTCCAGGTAAATGTGAGTTAGTGGAGTCATCTGTATAACTTCCCTTCCCAGGTTTGCCACATTTTCTTCAGCACTGTGTAATTTAGTCTCATGACTTCCTAAATGACAGAATGATGTATTATTCCACAGCATTTACCAAATTGTGTGCTAGGGAATACTCCTTCCAGGAGATGTTCGTTTGTGCTCAAAATAAATAACGTTCTTGTGCTTTCGTGGCTCTGATTCATAGTATATATTAACACTTAAAGACTCTGAGGAATCACACAGCCTAAAACAAAGTAAAGGGGACTGTTTAACAGTTATTAACTTACTTGGCTAGGGGAAGAATTTTTTATTACTCACCCATTAACATCCTAATCCCCCATGCCCTGAGCATAAGATATAAATGAATTCTAACATTCATAGAATATTACTTAATCCTTTGTTACAAGTCTCAACACTAAAATAATCCATGACGCCAGGCAAGATTATTATTATTATTTTAATTCAGGTAAGTTTGAAATCTGCTCCAGTATAGTCATTTATTTGAAGTGACATGCCAATAGTAAAAGACACTACCTATTGTAATTTTCCAGGCAGTGATAATTCAATGGTAGAATTCTCACCTTCCACATGGTGACTCAGGCTTTATTCCTGGCCAGTGTACTTCATTTGCAGCCACTACCCATCTAGCAGGGGTCCTGGTGTGGTGCCGTGGGCTAATGCGTCAGACTGCAAAGTCATTTGAACTGCAAGGTCAGTGGTTCAAGCTCACCAGCTGCTCCTTGAAAACTCTATACAGGGTCGCTATGGGTCAGAATCAACTCGATGGCACTTAACAACCCATCTAGCCAATGAGGCATGTGTATTGTTATAATGCTGAAGATATTTCAGCAGAGCTTCCAGACAAAAACAGCCTAGAAAGAATCGTCTGGCAATCTACTTTCAAAAATCAGTCAGTAAAGGAAGCAAGTGTAAATTGCTACAAGCTGATAAACTTGACCTATACTTATGGATGTAGAAGTTCAAAATACCAACCAAGAGAGAAGGAGTCTTCACATCAAGGATCAAACCTATCCCCTCTATACACAGATTTGATAAAGATGGGCAATTTAGACATTGGCAACCTAAAAAGGGGGTGGGGAGGAGTTTATAAATGTACAAAGTGTCGGGCTTACAAGTTTTCAAGAAGGACTTGAATTTCAGAGTATGCAAGGGAAAGTAGAATCTCACTGAATAGTTTTCATCTTGTCTAGATGGGTCTGGTGAAGGAAATGGGGATAGGATCCATTTGATTCAATAGTGAGTAATTGTTAACATGACTAATTTCAATTATCACAATTATAAAGGTAGAAGTTGTGTAGCAAAAAGGGGGGAGTAGTTAAACTTGCATTACAGAAACAGAGGTCCCTAGGACCATCAAGAGAGAATAGCATGAGTGGAATCTGGTACCTTAACCAGAGAAGCAGTGACATCAGAGATGCAGGCAGAGGTGATGGTATGGAGAGATAGAGCAGCAGAAGACTCTAGACTCATGGAAAGAGAAAGGCTGTGTGCTGGCAGCCAGGAGACTGGCTTGCAGAATATGCCTTTTGGTTGATTAAATAATTACATGTTCCTGTGTGTTTTTGTGTACATCAAAAACAACAAAGAAAAAGATATGAAACAAGAAACAGAAGAAATAGAAGCAAATACTGTTGAATGATGATGCACGGAGGAGATTGTAATCATTGCAATGAAACAAAATGTGATAAGTTGTGTGTAAAACTGATGTTCTCCCAAGTAAACTATCACTCAAGTCACAAGAAAACCTTTAAAAATAGGATATGGAAGGAATATACAGAGTCGTTGTACCAAAGAGAAATAGTCAATGTTCAACCATTTCAAAACCAATGGTATTGAAAGAAGACATCCAAGATTCACTGAAAGCTTTGGCAAAGAACAAGTCTCCAGGAATTGATAGAATACAAATTGAAATCCTCAACAAACTGATGCAACACTGAAGTCACTCCCTGGTTTATGCCAAGAAATTTGGAAGGCAACTGCCTGGCCCATTAACAGGAAGAGATCCATATTTGTGCCATTTCCAAAGAGAGGTGATGCAATTGAATACGGAAATCATTGTAAAATATCATTAATATGATACACAACTAAAATTTTGCTAAAGATAATTCAAAATGTACCTTGACAGGGAATTGCCAGATGTTAAAGCCACATTCTGATGAGGATGTGGAACAAGGGATATCATTCCTGACATCACCATGGATCTTGGCAAAAGTAAATCAGAAAATTGTTTACTTGTTCTTGATTGGCTATGCAAAGGCTTTTGACTATGTGGATCATGATAAACTATGGACAACATGAGAGTGAGTATTTCTAAGCACTTAGCTGTGCTCATGAGGAATTGTACATAGACTAGAGGCAGTTATTGGAACAGAACAAAGGAACACTGAATGGTTTAAAATCAGGAAAAGTGTAGGCCCAGGCTATATTCTTCCACCATTGTCATTCAGCCTGTATGATGAGCAAATAATCTGGGAAGTTGGATTATATGAAGATGACTGTGGCTTTAGGATTGGAAGAAGACTCTAACCATTTGTGATATTTGCATGCTACAAGTTTGCTTGTTGAAAGTGATGATGACTTAAAATACTTACTGATGAAGATCAAAGAACACAGCTTTTGTTATGACTTGCATCTCAATGTAAAGAAAACAAAAATCTTCACCACTGGAACAATAAATAACAACATCATAAATTGAGAAAAGATTAAAGTTGTCAAAGACTTCATTTTGCTTGTATTCACAATCAATGATCATAGAAGTAACCGTCAAGAAATCAATCAACATATTGCAGTAGGCAAATCTGCAAAAGACCTCTTGAAAGTGTTAAAGAGCACAGTTTGAGGACTAAAATGCACCTGACCCATATCATGGTATTTTCAATCAACTCATATGCATGTGGAAGTTGAACAATGAATGAAGAGCTGTAGAAGAATGGATGCTTTTGAATTACGGTGTTTGAGAAGAATGTTAAAAATATCATGAACTGCCAGAAGGACAAACAAATCTGACTTGCAAGAAGTGAAGTCACACTACTTCTTAGAAGCCAGGATGGTGAGAATTTGTCTCTCAAACTTTGGACATATTGTCTGGATGGGCCAGTCCCTGGAGAAGGATATTATGGTTGATAAAGTAAGAGAATCAGCAAAAAAAGAGGAAGACTCCCAACAAGATGGACTGACACAATGCAATGGGCTCAGCTGAAACAAGGATGGCACAAGACAAGCTAGTGGTTCATTCTGTTGTGCATATGGTCACTATGAGTCAGCGCATACTGGGTGGCACCTATCAACAATAACAGTTTTTTGCAAATAATGCTTGTTAAAGAGTTATTAGGTAATAATGGTGCTAAATAACCCTTGAAATGTGATTTTTACCAACTATTGATTGTATCAAGATGGCGCATCAGGTAGATGTGCAGTGGGGAGCTCCGTCAACAACAACATGGAATACCAGGCCAAGCATGTTCAAGGGATGGTGCTGGAACTCTGAACCACATATAAAGGAATATTTAGAGGACTGGAAGGCTTACAGCTAGGGGAATTTGTAGGAGAACCAAGAAATCCATTGCTTTCTAATTCAAGATGCTCAGCTATTCCCAGGGCTGCCATCTTGGGAGAGAATAAGTGGGGGAAAGATCAGAGCAGCCTCAAATGCCTCACACCGAGGAGATACAGGTGTGAACATTCTTTTTTTTTTGTGTGTGGGGGGTATCTGTGCATTTCTCTTTGGTCTCTCCCTGGCTGCGCACCTTCATTCTGGTAACTAGAGGCAATACCTGAGCGAATGGATACCCAACTCCCACCCATGGAGGGTTCTACTACACATGTACACTAATCTCCTAAAAATTTAAAGTGACAGTTTCGACATAAAACCAAACGGCCACCACTCATCTGTTGTGCTGTGGTGGCTTGAGTTGCTGTGATTCTGAGGGCTATGCCACCAGTATTTTAAATAACCAGCAGGGTCATCC
>NW_006408908.1:503177-504148 GCF_000296735.1 Chrysochloris asiatica
CTGACTCAATGACACCTAACAACAACAACAAAACAACAGTATACTTTGAAAGATGATTTTTTAAGGGTGATTTTTGCATGTGATACATGCACAATAGAGCCAGAGTATATGTGGTATACCTCCTCAGTAAGGCAACAGGAGATCTTGTCCTTGGTACTGTCTTTTAGAGAGTCATGTGGCATTGTAGGATAAGTAATCAACTGCTGACCTTAAAGTCAGTGGTTCAAACCCAACAGTCACTCCTCAGAAGCCCTACATAAGGTCGCTATGAGTCAAAATCAACTTGATGGCACTTAAAAACAGCAGCATATTTTAAGCATACACACAAAATGTCTTAAATCATACAGGTTTCTTTGTCACTTGGGATCTGTGTTTAACTGTGAAACAGTGTGATCCATAGTCTTATACATCCCTATACTATTCAGGGGCCATAAAAATGCTTTTCCAGTTATCTTGTTCTGAACTCCTGAAACAAAAGGCAACTAGATCCAAAGGTTTGTGACTTGTTCTACTGATGCTACAGATGCACACCACTTTGAACTATAGGAAGAATCAGAGCAGTGAAAGAACTTAGGTGAGAAATAACAATTAATTCACTTGTCAACTATTTCCTCTCAGAAAGCATGAATTCAAGAGATTTATTGCTCCCAGTAGTGCTGACTATCTATTTTCTTTCTCTTCTTTATGCTCCAATTAGTGATCCTGGAGGTATTCAGGAATTCCATATGGCATTTGAAACACCTGGAAGTGATAATGGACACAAATATGCCCATTCCATATAGAAGTGACCCAACATAATGTGGAAATCATCAGATAACATCATTAATATCCCATGCAAGTACAATTTTGCTAAAGATACTTTAAAAACCGCTGCAGCAGTACATTGACAGAGAACTTCCAGAGGTTCAAAGATTGCTTGTAAATCTTTAAAGGAGCAGAAAGTCTCATCTTTCTCCTGCAGAGTAACTGGT
>NW_006408908.1:505453-505970 GCF_000296735.1 Chrysochloris asiatica
GTGGATACAAGCAAAATAAAGTTTTTGACAACTTCAGTCTGTTCTCCATTGATATGGATGTTGTTTATAGGTCCAGTGGTAAAGGGTTTTGTTTTCTTTACATTGAGGTGCAACCTATATCAAAGACTGTGGTCTTTAATCATCATCAGTAAATATTTTAAGTCCTCTTCACTTTCAGCAAGCAAAGTTGTATCATCTGTATATCGCAGGTTGTTAATGAGTCTTCCTCCAATCCTGATGCCATGTTTATCTTCATATAATCCAGCTCTCAGATTATTTGCTCAGCATACAGATTGAATAAGTATAGTGAAAGTATACAGCGCTGGCACACATTTTTCCTAATTTTAAACCATTAGTTGTTCACTTGTTCTGTTTGAACAACTATCTCCTGGTCTATGTATGGGTTCCCCATGAGCACAATTAAGTGTTCTGGAATACCGATGCTTCACAATGTTGTCCTCAATTTGTCATGATCTACACAATGGTTTTCTAACTCCAGGTCTTTGCACATTCTGTC
>NW_006408908.1:507435-508857 GCF_000296735.1 Chrysochloris asiatica
CCACAACTCTTCAGGTCTTTAATCTTAAGCTTCTAATGCATCAAAGTGTCTGTTCTTCAAATAATCTCTAAATTAAGTTGGGATAAAGTTATGATCGTATTTTGGCTCTTGTTGACTTGCTTTAATTTTCTTCAGCTTCATCCTGAACTTGTATGTGAGCAATTGATGGTCAGTTACACAGTAGGCCCCTGAACTTGTTTTGGCTAATGATATAGAGCTTTTGCCAGTGTCTCTTCACAGATGTTGTTGTTGTTATGTGCCACCGAGTTGGTACTGACTCACAGTGACTCTGTGCACAACAGAATAAAACACTGCCTGGTCCTGGGCCAACCTCACTACTGTTGCCATGCTTGAGACCATAGATGCTGCAACTTTGCCCATCCATCTCGCTGGGGGTCTTCCTCATTTTCTCTGACCTTACCAAAGAATATATCCTTCTCCAGTGACTAGCCCCTCCTTACAACCTGTCCAAAGAATGAGAGACGAAGTTTGGCCATCCTGACCTCCAAGGACACTCTAGCTGCATGTTGTCCAACACAGTTCTGTTTGTTCTTTTGGCAGCCCACGGCACTTTCAATATTCTCCTCAAACACCATAACTCAAAAGCATCAATTCTTCTGTGGTCTTCCTTATTCACTGTCCAGCTTTCGCCTGCATATGAGTTTATTGAAAATACCATGGCTTGGGTCAGGAACATCTTAGTCCTCAAGCTGACATCTTTGCTCTTAAACACTTTAAAAAGGTCTTATGCAGCAGATTTGCCTAATACAATATGTCGTCTGATTTCTTGACTGCTGCTTCCGTGAGTGTTGATAGTTGATCCAAGAAGAATGAAGTCCTTGACAAATTTAATCTGTTCTCCTTTGATAAGAATGTTGTTTACTGGCCCAGTGTTGAGGATTTTTGTTTTCTTTACATTGAGATGCAATCCATACCAAATGCTGTGGTCTCTGATCTTCATCAGTAAATACTTTTAAGTCCTCTTCCTTTTCAGCAAGCAAGGTTGCATCATCTGCATATCAAACATTGTTAATGAGTCTTCCTCCAATCCTGATGCCACATTTTTCTTCATAGAACCAAGATTCTTGGATTATTTGCTCAGCATACAGGTTGAATAAGTATGGTGAAAGAATATAATCTTGTCACACACTTTCCTTAATTTTAAAACATTCAGTGTGCCCATGTTCTGTTTGAACAACTGCCTCTTGATCCAGGTACAGATTCCTCATGAGCAAAATAAAGTATTCCAGAATAGTTATACTTTGCAACGTTGTCCATAGCTTCTCATGATCCACACATTTGAAAGCCCTTGCATAGCCAATAAAGCACAGGTAAACATCTTTCTGGTATTCTCTACTTTCAGCCAAGATCCATCGGACACCAGCAATGATATTCCTCATTCCATGTCATCTTATGAATCCA
>NW_006408908.1:520936-521436 GCF_000296735.1 Chrysochloris asiatica
TAATGAGGTTGGCCCAGGATCGGACATTGTTTCGTTCTGCTGTGCATGGGGTCGCTATGAGTTGGTTCCAACTTGATGGCACCTGACAACAACAACATGGGAGTCCTGGAGTCATGGTGTGGTACTGTGGGTTAATGTGTAAGATTGCAAAGCCATTTGAACTGTAAGGTTGGTGGTTCAAGCTCACCAGCTGCTCTTTGGATACTCTATACAGGTCGCTGTGGGTCAGAATTGACTCAATGGCACTCGACAACAACAACATGAGAGTCTTGGTGTGGTGCTGTGGGTTAATGCACCAGACTGCAAAGTCATTTGAACTGTAAGGTTGGTGGTTCAAGCTCACCAGCTGCTCCTTGGAAATCCTATACAGGATCACTATGGGTCAAAACCGACTCTATGGCACTTAACAACAACAACAATGGGCAAAATATTGAATGATGCAAAAATATCAAAAGTAAATGAAAGGAATATACAGAATCACTGTACCAGAAAGAGATGGT
>NW_006408908.1:522551-523582 GCF_000296735.1 Chrysochloris asiatica
TATGTGCTGTTTGGACTTCCTCCTTCAACGTCATTGGTTCTTGATCATATGCTACCACCTTCTTCAGTGGTTGAATATTAACCAGTTCTCTTTGGTACAGTAACTCTGTATTCCTTCCATCTTCTTCTGATACTTCAATATTTTGCCCACAGAATCATTCAATATTGCCAATGAAGGCTTGAATTTTTTCTTTAAAGTTTGAGAAATGTCAAGTGTATTCCTACCTCTTGGTTTTCCAACTCCAGATGTTTGGACTTTTCAGTATCATATTTTACTTTGTTTTCTCCAGCCATGCTTTGAAAACTTTATTTGAACTCTTTTATGTCATCCTTTCTTCCCAACACTATAGTTTCTCTATGTTCTAGAGTAGGTTTTAGGGTCTCTGCTGATATCTGTTTTGGTTGTTTTCTACCTCCTATCTTTTTAAAAGACGTTTGCTTTCTTCATGTGTGATGTCCTTGATGTCATTCCACAACTTGTCTGTTTTTTTGGTCATTAGTATTCAAGTCATCAAATATACTCTTGAGATGGTCTCTAAATTCAGGTGGCATATACTCAAAATTATCTTTGGGCTCTTGTGGGTTTATTTTAATTTTATTCAGCTTGTATTTACATATGAGCAGTTGATGGTCTGTTCTGCAGTTGAGGTCTGGTCTTGTTCTAATGATATTAAGATTATCCATTGCCTCTTTTTACAGATGTAGTTATTTGATTCCTGTAGCATATAATCAAAAACAAATTGTATCCAAGGAGGATATCCAACCTGTACTGAAGGCATTGTTGAAAAACAAGACATCATAAATTGATGGAATACTTGTTTAAATATTTCAACAACCAGGTGCAATATTGGAGATACTCATTTGTCTATATCTAGAAATATGGAAGATAGCTACTTACCAACTTACTGGAAGAGATTTGTATTTGTGCCCATTCCAAAGAGAGGTGATCCAAAAGAATCTGAGAATTATGGAACAATAACATTAACATCACATGCAAGAAAAATTTGGCTAAAGATAATTTTAAAGCGGTTG
>NW_006408908.1:525980-526951 GCF_000296735.1 Chrysochloris asiatica
GATGACATATCTAGAGTACATAAGATGGTCTTGTCATACTTGCATGTGCTTGTTCCAACATAAATTGTTCTTCCTTCTGGCAGTCTCTGGCACATTCAATATTCTTTGCCAACACCATAACTCAAAACCACCAATTCCTCAGTCTTTCTTATCCATTGTCTGAGAAAAACATCATGCTTGATAAAGTGGTAAGTCAGTGAAAAAGAGGAAGATCCCCAGCAAGGTGGATTGGCACAGTGGCAGCAATAGTGAGTTTAATCGTAGCAACAAATGTGAGGTTGGCACAAGGTGGAGCAGCGCTTCATTCTTTTGTGCATAAGGTTGCTATGAGTCAGTACCAACTTGAAGGCACCTAACAACAACAACAATATTTCTTTGAGCTCTTTCCTGGACCATGTATTGAGAAGGTCAGCAGCTACCTCATTTTGCAACACCCTCTAATGTAGGTTAAAAAGAGAAAATTCTGGCTTTCATTCATCTTTTTTTTATATTTTGGTCTGTCCATGCTAGGGCTAAATGAAGACTCAAGGTGCCTCTCTGAAAGATTGCCAGCATCTGATCCAGACAGGAGACCTGGTGGTGCAGTGGTTAAGCTGCTAAGTGGAACAAGACACACCTTGACCATATAACACAGTTCTATGTGTCAGCAATGATATTCCTTGTTCCATGTCCTCTTCTGCATCTAGCTTGAACCTCGAAGTTCTTTATTGATGTATGAGTGCAGCAGTTTTTGAATGATTTTTAGCAAAATACTACTTGCATGAGATATTAATGATATTGTCTAATGATTTCCATATTCCACTGGGTAAACTATCTTTAGGCACAAATATGTCTCTTTTCCAATAATTTCACCAGGTACCACTTTTCCAAATTTCTTGGCATAGATGAGGGAGTGGCTATAGTGCTTCATCAGTTTGTTGAAACATTTCAATTTGTATTCCATCAATTCTCCAGCACCTTACTCTTTGCCA
>NW_006408908.1:529591-530167 GCF_000296735.1 Chrysochloris asiatica
ATTCTTAACCACTACGCTACCAGAGCTCCTTGGTGAATTGCTATATATGGTTAAATCCATGGAACCATATTAGAATGCATTTTTTTTCTCCATAAAAATATATAGCCAGCTGATTTAACTGATAAATTTTATCAAAAATGTAAGGAAACAATTATATCAAAGTCCTGCAATCTTTCCCCAAAACTAGAATCATAGGGAAACTTGTTAAGGCCAACATTACTCTAAAAACAAAACTAGGCCAAAACATTACAAGAAAGGAAAGTTATAGACCAATAGCTCTCATGAACATACATACAAAAGTACTTAACAAAATACTAGTATGTCAAAACCAACAATGCATACAAAGAATTATACACCATGACTAAGTGGGATGTATTCCAGATATGCAAGGCTGATTCCACTTTCAGAAATCAATTTATGTAATCCATCATATCAACATGCTAAAGAAGAGAAAACATATGTCTGACTCAATAGAAACAGAAACACTGGACAAAATCTAACAGTCGTGCATGATAAAAAATAAAAAATAAATAAAATCTCAGCCAACTAGGAGCAGAAGGAACTTCCTCACCATTG
>NW_006408908.1:531450-532932 GCF_000296735.1 Chrysochloris asiatica
AGTTCTGATCATCAAGCCATCAAGGCTAGGTCGAATGAGTACTATCTACAAGTTTGGGCATTCTTGTGCGTCTCTCCTCACTTCATATCAACTGGACACTTCTCAGCTCTATCCCTCCATGGCTATGTCCTTGTCCATGGGATCAGGAGTCCCCACGTCTCACCATGCTTTGGACAAACCAGCCATTCTTCTTATTTCTCACATCTCCAGATTGATGGAAGTCTATGAAACATGATCAAACTAAGCCTATATCTTCATTACTGCCTTTCCCTGTCTTCCACTCACCAGTTCACCAATGTGGTCAAATGCAATCTTACATGCCTATTCATGTATTCCCTTTTAGTTTCAGTCTTGAAGTGTGGTTTGCTCTGAAGAGACTTGCTTTGATGGCTCCCTGGTGAACAACGTCCACATTCTTGTAGTAGCCAATCAGACTGCCACTTTTGTTTTGGATTTTTCCTGTTGGTCTTGCTTTCAACAAGTCTCTTCTGTTTCTCTAGCTTTCCAGGTTTTTCTGCATGTCCTTTTAAGTGGGAGTGTCCTATTCAGAAGGTTCTGGATGGAGCTCAGGATTCCACCTAAGGTCCTAGATATATACTACAAAGGATCCGCAAGAAGCCTACTTCATTTGGGCAAGTTCTTGAACCCCTTTTAGATATTCCAATGAGTTGTAGGCTGAAGATAGACTTACAAGCATTGTGTAATCATGCTTACTAATATTCTTTTCTATCCCACTCAAGTATCTGTTTTACAATAGTAGGCAAAGGAAACCAATATTCATAAGAAAATCAAGCATCTTAACATTATTTCCCTTCTTTTACCCATTCAGACTATACTGTGACCCCTGAATCACAGAGACCTGTTGTTCAAAGGTTGAGCATAAATCCCTATTTACCTCTGTCTCATTTAGCCCTTGCAAACCTGTCTCAGTGTTCCCCTATTTACCTTGTTCTTCCATCCCTCTTCCCCTTCTTGTGCATTGCCCTCCCCTAAATGCAAACTATGATGTAACTATCCCCTACTCTGTGCTCTACCATCTATCTCCTCCCTCCTATGCCTGATAACCAACAAAGTATTTGTTTGTGGTTGTTTTGTTTTGTTTTTTTTCCTTTCAGTATAGGTATTTTTTCTCAAGCTTTCACAATATGGTTTTATGCAATATATATCCTTTTGTGACTGACTAACTTCACTCAGCATAATGTCCTCAAGGTTCATCCATGTTATGCAGTGACTTGCAGCTTCCTTGTTATTATTCAGGGTAGCATAAAATTCCATTGTGTGTATGTGCCACAGTTTGTTTATCCATTCTTCCACTAATGGGCACTTAGGCTGCCTCCATCATTTCCTATTGTGAATAGTGCTACTATGAACATTGGTATGCATGGATTATATTTCTTGTGGATATATACCAAGTAGAGGAATTTCTGGATCATATGGTATTCCTATTTCCACATTTCTGAGGAAGCAATATACTGTTTTGCA
>NW_006408908.1:536934-547682 GCF_000296735.1 Chrysochloris asiatica
TTTCTGAATCCTCCAATAAGGTCTAATAGCTTTTTAAACTGAGTCTTTGGGGTTTTCTACATATATAATCATATCGTCTGCAAATAGAGAGAATTTTACTTCCTTTTTGCTCATTTGGATGCCTTTAATTTCCCTGTCTTGTTGTATAGCTCTTGCTAAGACTTCCAGAACAATGTTGAATAGGAGTGGTGACAAAGGGTATCCTTGTCTGGCTCCTATTTGTAGAGGGAAGGTTTTCAGTTTCTTTCCATTGAGAGTGCTGTTGGCTGTTGGTTTAGTATATGTGCTCTTAATTATGCTGATAATTAAGAGTTGAGCTCTGGTAGCATAGTGGTTACGAATCGGGCTGCGAACCGCAAGGTCAGCAGTTCAAAACTACCATCTGCTCCTCAGGAGAAAGATGAGACTTTTTGCTCCTGTAAAGATTTACAGCCTCGGAAACCCTGTTCAGGGTCACTATGGGTTGGAACCAACTCGATGGCACTTAACAACAACAACAACAACAATTATGTTGAGGAACTTCCCTTCAATTCCTACCTTGTTGAGTGTTTTTATAAGGAATGGATGTTGGGTTTTATCAAATGCCTTTTCTGCATAAATTGATATAATCATGTGATTCTTTTCTTTTTTCTGATTTATATGGTGGATTGCATTGATGGTTTTCTAATGTTGAGCAAGCCTTGCATCCTTGATATGAATCCCATTTGGTGACAATGTATTATTTTGTTTTTGATGTGTTGTTCAATTCTGTTGGATAGAATTTTGTTGAGAATTTTTGCATCTATGTTCATGAGGGATATTGGTCTATACTTTTTTCATTTACTGATGTCCTTCCCTGGTTTTGGTATGAAGGTTATGCTTGCTTCATAGAATGTATTAGGGAGTTTTCCATCATGTTCTACATTCTGGAATGATTTGACTACAATTGGATACATCTCTTCCATGAATGTTTGGTAAAACTGACCAGTGAAGCCATCTGGACCTGGACTTTTTTTGGTTGGGAGATTTTTGATGACCTGATCAATTTCTTATTTTGTTCTGGGTCTGTTCAAGTTTTCTTCTTCACTCTGTAAATTTTGGTATCGTGCAATTCTAAAAATGTACCCAATTCCTCTAGATTTTCAAATTTGTTGGAGTACAACTCCTCATTATATTCTTTTATTATTCTTTTCATTTCTATTGGTTCTGTTGTGACATCACCCATGTGATTTCTTATGCATGTTATTTGTGTTTTCTCCATCTTTCTTTTATTAGGTTTGCCAATGGTTTGCACCTGACATGGTATTTTCAATAACCTCATATGCATGTAAAAGCTGGACAGTGAATAAGGAAGACAGTAGAAGAATTGATGCTTTTGAGTTATGGTGTTGGAGGAGAATATTGAAAGTGCCATGGGCTGCCAAAAGAACAGATCTGTTTTGGAAGAAGTGCAGCCAGAGTGCTCCTTGGAGGCCAAGATGGCCAAACTTCATCTCTCATACTTTGGACATATTGTCAGGAGGGAACAGTCACTGGAGAAGGATATCATATTTGGTAAGGTGGAGGGTCTGAGAAAAGAGGAAGATCCCCAGTGAGATGGATTGGCAATGTGGCAGCATCAATGGGCTCAAGTGTGGCAACAGTAGTGAGGTTGGCCCAGGATTGGCCAGTGTTTCGTTCTGTTGTGCATAAGGTCTCTGTGAGTTAATACCAACTTGATGGCACCTAACAACAGCAACAACAAACATCTTTCTGGTATTCTCTGCTCTCAGCCAAGATCCATTTAATATCAGTAACAATATCCCTAGATCCAAATCTTATTCTGAATCCAGCCTGACTTTGTGGGAGTTCCCTGTCTATATACTGCTGCAATGAGTTTTTTGTTTTGGGTTGTTTTTAAATTTTCAGCAAAACTTTGCTTTCATGTGATATTAATGTTATTGTTCAATGATTTGCACATTCTGCTAGGCCATCTTTCTTTGCAAGGGGCACAGATATGAATCTCTTCCAATCAGTTGGCCAGGTAGCTGTCTTCCAAATTTCTAGGCATAGGTGAGTGAGGGCCTCCAAAGCTGCATCAGTTTATTGAAAGATTTCAGTTGGTATTCCATCAATCCCTGGAGCCTTGTTTTTCACCATTGCCTTCAGTGCAGCTTGAACTTCTTCTGTATCATCAGTTCTTGATCATATCCTACCTCTTGATATGGTTTAATAATGACCGTATCTTTTTGGTACAATGATTCTGTGTATAACACCCATTGTCTTTTGATGTTTCCTGCATCATTCAATATTTTACACATTGAATCCTTCCCTCTTGCAAATGGAGGCTTGAATTTTTTTCTGCAGTTCTCTCAGCTTGAGAAATGTTGTATGTGCTCTTCCCTCTTAGTTTTCTAACTCCAGGTATTTTGCATATTACGTTGTAATACTTAACTTTGTCTCCTTGAACTGTCTTTTCAAAATGTCTGTCCATCTATTATACTTCCTAATTATTTATTGTCTTTAGATTCTTTATGCTCAAGAGCAAGTTTCAGAGTCTCTTCTCACTTCCATTTTGGTTTTTTTCTTTTATTCCTTTCTCTTTTATGACCTTTTGCTTTTTTCCGGTATGATTTTCTTGATGTCATCCTACAACTCTTCTGGTTTCGGTCATTACTGTTTAATGCATAAAATCTGTTTAATGCATTACTGTTTAATGCATAAAATCTGTTCTTGAGATGGGATTTTTAAATCCAGGTGGGATATATTCAAGGACGTTTGACTCTTGTAGACTTGTTCTCATTTTCTTCAATTTCTACTAGAACTTGAATAAGAGCAATTGAAGGTTTGTTTCACAGTCAGTCCCTAGCCTTCTTTTGGCTGATAATTTTGATTTTCTCCATTGTTTCTTCCCAAAGATGTAGTCAGTTTGATCCCTGTGTATTCCATCTTCTGATATATTTATTTGTTGAATCAAATTTTTAAAAGAGTGATAGCCATATTTAAAGTGTACATCATGATAAATTGAGAAAAGAGTGGAGTTGTCAAATATTTCATTTTTCTTGAATCTACCATCAACACTCATGGAAACAGCAGTCTTGGAATTAAATGAACTATTGTGTTAGGCAAATCTACTGCACAAGACCTCTTCAAAATGTTCAAGGACAAAGATGTCAGTTTGAGGAATACCGTGTGCCTGACCCAAACCATGGTCTTTTTAAAAGCCTTATGTTGTTGTTGTTAACTGCCATCGAGTTGATGTCAACCCATAGCGACCCTGTATAGGGTTTCCAAGGAGCAGCTGGTGAGCTTGAACCATCGACCTTGCAGTTCAAATGGCTTTGCAGTCTGGCGCATTAACCCACAGCACCACACAAGGATTCCTTAATAGCCTTATATGCATGTGAAAATTGGATAATGTACAAGGAAGACCTTAGAAAACTTGATGCATTTGAGTTATGGTGTTGGATAAGAATATTAAAGGTATCTCATACAGTGCCAGAAGAACAAACAAATCTGTGTAACAAGTGCAGCCAGAATACTTCTTAAAAGCCTGGATGGCCAGACTTCATCTCTCATACTTTAGACATATTATCAGGAGGTACCAGTCCCTGGAGAAGGTCATCATATTTGGTAAGGTAGAGGGACAGCAAAAAAAGAGGGAAACCCCAATAAGTTGGATGGGCACAGTGGGAGCAAGAATGTCCTCAAGCAGCAGCAATTTTGAGGATGGTGCACAACCTGACAATGTTTTGTTCTGTTTTACATAGGGGCCCTCCCTATGAGTAGGAACTGACTCAAAGGCACTTAACAACAATATCCATTCAGCTTTGCTGTTCTGGAAGAAATTGTAAGAAATGATTAATAGTTATTTTTGATGATAAGGACTGGAGTTATGGTGTTTAATTTTTTAAGCTTTGCTTATGTATTTTTATTAATTTCTAAAACAACATCAGAAAAGTAACCAATAAAGAGAGTTATGGCCCAGTAGCACCATATACTACTGAATTATTTAGCTATTCCATGCCCTATAAGGTTGAATACCCTACCAACACCAAAACCTTTGTTCAAAACATCTTTGAGAAATGCTAGGACAACTGAAGGGATCTGACTGACCCTATAATGGTTTTCTTAACCCTGAAGTTCCCACTTGAATCCATGTCTGAACAGAATAATTTCTTCTCCCAGCCCCTTTGTTTATTCCACACTATGAGTTTCCCTACCCTTAGAAACAGCTCCTATATGAGTGGTCTTTTTAAAGGTTTCATTTGTGAGATTTTTGACTATAGACCCTGGGTCTTTTTCCAGTGGGTATTATAGAAGTGGGTCTGATGGATAATGACAAAACAAATGATGGTTATCATGTAACAGCTGGCAAGCTTTCAGTGGTTTTGACTGTGGTTTTAGAAAAGAATGAAGAAGGGATGTGGTCAATCCACAGGAATGAAGTTTGAATGGGATCATCTTAAATTGCTTTTGGCTATCAATGATACAGCAGGAGATTGATATAAAATGGCATAAGAATCAATGAACTATTCTTCCCCAGGTTCCCTGCATTTGTCACCATGTTCTAAAACCTTTCAGATATTCTTGCATGCTCCTGGAAACACTGCCTCTCTTCCCTATCCTCTAACACTCATGGTCTCATTGGCATTATCTCCTTTAAGATCCTAAGGACTCAAGCTTTATGTAACTCAGTATCTGCACCATTGCTTGCTATTATTCCAAGTATTTTCCAGTAAATTCTCATTTTAGGTTTTCTTCAATAGAACTAGATTTATAACCATTGATTCCTTCATCTTTTCACTGTCTTCAACCCTCTATTTGTCTAATCTATAATCTATGATCTGTCATAGTATGTTTTTCTTTGCATACACCTTTAATTCCCTGACCTGCTTTCCCCTTATAATGCTCATCAAGCAAAACCCTAGTTCTGAATATATACAGAACACCACTGGCTTCTTCTCTGCACCCACCTACGGGAACGTGACTGAAGACAACTATACAGCCATAATGACTATTCTCATTTTGCAGTTATGATCACTTTTCTCAAGTTAACCTCTAATAAAGCCAGTCAACTATACTATACTACTTTGGTCCATTAACTCCCTACACTTCTGTTCCATCCCTTCCCATATCTCCTTAAACTTTCTTACATCTTGATGACCTTGTTTCCTTGTTCGCTGAGAAAATAGGAGCAATCAGAAAAGAACTTCCATAGGCTGCCACTACTGCATCTAATTACCTACCATCGTCTACACCAGATTGAATACACAGGATTCAAATCAACTACATCTGTGGAAAGAAGGGATTGAGCAGTTCAATATCATCATTCAGAGCAAAGGCAAAAGGTCAACTACAGAACAGACCACTAATTGATGATATGCAAGCTCAGGCTGAAGCTGAAGAAAATTAAAACAATTACACAAAAGTAAGAGTATATAACCTCAAATATATCCCACCTAAATTTAACAGCCTATTATCAGCAGCAATGGGCTCAGGTATAGCAGCAATTGTGAATTTGGAGAGGACCCAGCGGTGTTTTGTTCTGTTATGTGCATAAACTATGAGTTGGTACCAACTTGATGACACCTAAAAACAACTACATGCTATTTTAAATATTCTTCACCAACACCATAATTCAAAAGCATCAGTTTTTCTTTAGTCTTCATATTCATTGTTCAGCTTTCCCATTCATATTTGTTGTTGTTAAGTGCTGTTGAGTCAGATCCAAGTCAACGTCAAGGTGTCATCAAGTCAGTACTGACTAATAGAGACCTTATGCACAACAGAATGAAACACTGTCAGTCCTGTGCCAACCTCACAATCATTGCTACACTTGGGCCCATTGCTGTTGTCACAGTGCCAAACCATCTGGGTCTTCCACTTCTTCACTGACCCTCCACGTTACAACACAGAGACTGGTCCCTCCTGATAATAAGTCTAAAGTGTAAGAGACAAAGTCTCACCATTCTGGCTTCTAGGGAACATTCTGGCTGTACTTCTTTTAACACATATTTGTTTGTTCTTTTGTCAGTCCATAGTACTTTTAATATTTTCCTCCAACACCATAATTCAAATGCATCCACTCTTCTAAAGTGTTTAATCATTGTCCAACTTTCATGTGCATTTGAAGCTATTGAAAATACATGGAATGGGTCAGGAACACCTTAGTCCTCAAACTGACATCTTTGTTGTAGAACGCTTTACAGAGGTCTTGTGCAGCAGATTTGTGTTTGATTTCTTGACTGCTGCTTCCATGAGTGTTGATGGTTGATCCGAGAAAAATAAAGTCTTTGACAACGTCAATCTTTTCTCCATTGATAAGAATGTTGTTTATTGGTCCAGTGGTAAAGATTTTTGTTTTCTTTACATTGAAATGCAATCCATACTGAAGGTTGCACTCTTTGATCTTCATCAGTAAGTATTTTAAGTCCTCTTCACTTTCAGCAAGCAAGTTGTTAATGAGTCTTCCTCTAATCCTGATGCCACATTTTTCTTCATATAACCCAGCTTCTCAGATTATTTTCTCAGCATACATGTTGAATAAATATGGTGAAAGAATACAACCCTGTTGCACACATTTAATTTTAAACCATTCAGTGTTCCCATGTTCTGTTCAAACAACTGCCTCTTGGTTCATGTACAGATTCCTCATGAGCACAATTAAGTATTCCAGAATACTCATTCTCTACAATGTTGTCCATTGTTTGTCATTATCCATACAATCAAAAGCCTTTGCATAGTCAATAAAACACAGGTAAACATCTTTGCGGTATTCTTTGCTTTCAGCCAAGAACCATCTGACGTCAGCAATGATGTCCTTTGTTCCATGTCCTTGTCTGAATCCGGCTTGAACCTCTGGCAGTTCCCTGTCACTTTTGAATTATCTTTAGCAAAAAATTACTTGCATGTGATATTAATGATATTGTCTGATAATTTCCACATTTCCTTGGGTCACCTCTCTTTGACACTGGAACAAGTATGAGAGATGAAGTCTGGCCATCCTGACTTCCAAGGAACGTTTTGGCTGTACTTCTTGCAACACAGATTGGTTTGGTCTTTTGGCAGACCATGGTACTTTTAATATTCTCCTGCAACATCATAACTCAAATGCATAAATTTTTCTATAGTCTTCCTTATTCACTGTCAAACTTTCACATGCATATAAGGCCATGGATTGGGTCAGACTCACCCTAGTCCTTAAACTAACGTCATTGCTCTTTAACACTTTAAAAAGTCTTGTGCAGAAGATTTGCATAATGCAAAACATCATTTGATTTCTTGGCTGTGGCTTCCATGAGTGTTGATCTGAGCAAAGTGAAGTCTTTGACAACTTCAATCTTTTCTCCATTCATATGGATGTTGTTTATTGGTCCAATGGTGAGGATTTTTGTTTTCTTTATGTTGAAGTGCAACCCATACCAAAGGCTGTGGTCTTTGATTTTCATCAGTAAATATTCTAAGTACGCTTCACTTTCAGCAAGCAAGGTTGTATCACAGGTTGTTAATGAGTTTTCCTCCCATCTTGATGCCACAGTTTTCTTCATATAATCCAGCTTCTCTGCAATGTTGTCTATAGCTTGTCCCAGCCTAGTGACACATAATTTCAACCATCACAGTCAACACTTTCATTAATGTGGAAAATACTGGAACAGTAGAATTTTTACTATTGTCAAAATATTAGAAAATCCATGCAGATTCACTTTCATATACTCTACTGCTTTTAACCACCACTCACTTGTCAGTTTGTCATACTGTGGTGGCTTACTTGTTGCTGTAATTTTGGAAGCTATTCCACCAGAATATTAAAAAATCCGCAGGGTCCCTATGGTGGACAGGTTTCAGATGAGCTTCCGGAGTCAGACTAGGAAGGAGGAGAGACAAGCTACTTCTGAATATTTAGTAACTGAAAATCTTGTGAATAGCAGTGGAGCACTGTCAGATAGCACCAGAATATTGAATACTGAAACATGATGAAAAGAACAAAATATTGTCAGATATAGTGCCAGAAAATGAGCCCTTCAGGTTGAGAGGCATTCAAAATACAATTGGGGAAAATGTACCTCCTCAAAGGAGAGTTGACATTGAAGATACAAATGGAGTAAAGCTATTAGGACCTACATTTGCTAATGGATCACAACTCAAAATGAGGAGAAATCGCTGTAAACATCCATTAATAATTAGAACATGAAATGTAAAAAGTATGAATGTAGGAAAATTAGAAGCTGTTAAAAAATTAAATGGAATACATAGACATCAGTATCCTAGGCATTAGTAAGTTAAAATGGACTGACATTGACCATTGACCATTTTGAATCTGACAATCATATGTTTTACTATGCCTGGAATGAAAAATTAAACAGGAATTGATTAATTTCATAAAAAAAAAATTCAAGATCTATCTTGAATTACAATGCTGTCTGTGGTAGGATAATATCCATATGCTTACAAGGAACACCACTTAATATCACTATTATTCAAATTTATGCAAAACTGACTAAAGCCAGTGATGATGAAATTGAAGAATTCTACCAAATTCTTCTGTCTGAAATGGATCAAACATGAAATTAAGATATATTGATAATTACTGGTAATTGGAAAGCAAAAGGTGGAACTAAGAAGAAAGATCTGTCATTGGAAAACATGGCCTTAGTGATAGAAACAATGCTGGTGATAGAATGATAGAATTGTACAAAACCAAAGACTTCTTAATTTCAAATACCTTTTTAGAACAGTATAAAAGACGACTATACTCACGGACCTCACCAGATGGAATACACAAAAATCAAATTGATTACATCTGTGGAAAGAGATGATGGAAAAACTCTATCCATAAAATCAGCAAAACAAGGCCAGGGCAGAATGTGGAACATATTATCAATTGCTCATATGGAAGTTCAGGCTAAAGCTGAAGAAAATTAAAACAAGTCCATGATAGCCAAAATATAACCCTGAACATATCCTACCTGGTTTTAGAGATCGTCTCAAGAACAGAATTAATGCGTTGGATTCTAAAGATCAAAGACCAGAAGAGATGTGGGATGACATCAAGAAAATCATAAAGGAAGAAAGCAAAAGGTCAATAAGAAGATAATGACCAAAATGGATGTTAGAAGAGACTCTGGAACTTTCTCCAGCACAGAGATGCTAATACAAATGGAAGAAATGATGAAGTAAAAGAGCTGAATAGAAAACTTCAATGGGCAGCTTGAGAATACAGAGTCAAATATTACAATGAACTGTCCAAAGACTGGGAGTTAAAAGACAAAAAGGATAGAAATGCTCAGTTTTTCTCAGATGAAAGAACTGAAGAAAAAAGTCAAGCCTCAACTTGAAGGATTCTATTGGCAAAATAGTGAATAATACAGAAAGCATCAAAAGAAGATGGAATGGATAAACAAAAAGAAATATTTTGTTCAACCATTTCAAGAGGTAGGATACGATCAAGAGCCAATGATACTAAAATAAGAAATCCAGGGTGTACTGAAGCCACTGGCAAAGAACAAGTCACCCAGCGTTGACGGAATACAAATAGAAATAACTCAACAAACTGAAGCGGTACTAGAGGCACTCATTCATCTATGCCAAGAAATTTAGAAGACAGCTACCTGGCCAACTGATTGGATGAGATCCATGTCTATGCCCAGTCCAAAGTAAGTTGACTCAATAAAATGTGGATATAATTGGATAATATAACTGATATCACATGCAAGTAAAATTTTGCTGAAGATAATTTAAAATTGGCTGCAATACATTAACAGGGAAATGTCAGAGATTGAAACCAGATTCAGATGCTGACTTGAGATGAGGGATATCATTGCTGACATCAGATGGATCTTGGCTGAAGGCAAAGAATACCAAAAAGATGTGTTTTATTGACTTGCAAAAGCTTTCAACTGTGTGGTTCATAACAAGCTATGGACAATATTGTGGAAAATAAGTATTCTGGAACACTTATTGTGCTCATGAGGAACCTGTACATAGACCAATAAACAGTTCTTTGAACAAAACAAGTGAACACTGCATAGTTTAAAATTAGGAAAGATGCTCTCCAGTATTGTGTTCTTTCACCATATTTATTCAATCATTAGGATGAACAAATAGTCTGAGAAGCTGGATTATATGAAAAAGAATGTGGCATCAGGTTTAGAAGAAGGCTCATTAACAACTTAAGATATGCAAATGATAGAACATTGCCTGTTGAAGTATTTAAAATACTTACTGATGAAGATCAAAGATCACAGTCTTTGGTGTGAGTTGCACCTTGATATAAAGAAAACAAAAATCCTTGCAAGTAGACTAATAAAAAACATCAGTATAGCAGCCTTCCAGAATGTGCCCTTTAGTTGTTTAAACGATTATATATGCCTGCTTGGTTTGGTTTGGTTTGGTTTGGTACATTAAAAAAAGGCAAGGGGTGGGTTTGTTATAAAGGAAACAACCTATGATGGTTTTGGGGGTGGGGGAGAAGGAAATGGTTCATGGGCTAGAGGGTGACAATGGGACAGGCAATATATAACTGGAGGGGGGCTGGCAGAGGAAATATGGGGGTGGCAGGAGACACAGGGAGGAATGCAGTAAAGTGAGTAGAGGTAAATGCTGTTCGCTGTTGTTGCATGAAGATTGCAACTGTGAAATGAAGCAAAGTATATGATTTGTTGAATGTAAAACTGATGATCTACTCTATAAACCTTCACTCAACTCACAATAAAAAGTTAAAGAAACAAAAAGCCAATTCCTAGAAAATGAAAAAAACAAAAACCATCACTGTAAGTGGAGAAAAAGTT
>NW_006408908.1:552717-560019 GCF_000296735.1 Chrysochloris asiatica
TCACTCTTTCTTCCTAGTCTGTCTTTGTCTGGAAGCTCATCTGAAACCTGTCCACCATGGGTGACCCTGCTGGTTTTTAACAATACCGGTGGCATAGCCCTTAGAATCACAGCATCTCATAAGCTGTGATTATACCATATCTTGCAAGGTCCATGTGTATAATCGTCTCTTATGCTGTCTAAAAAGGTATTTGAAATGAAAAAATCATTGGTTTTGCAGAATTCTATCATGCGTTCTCTAGCATCATTTGTCACAGTATGACAAACTGACAGACAAGTGATGGGCCTTTAGTTTTAAATGGAAACTGTCACTTTAAATGTGTGCATGCGTAGTAGAACCCTCCAGGGGTGGAGATGGGAGTGGGGTATCCATTTGCTCAGGCATCCCCTCTAGTCACTAGAATGGAGGTGCACAGACAGCAAGAGACCAATGAACAGATACCAAAAAATGAATGTTCAGATCTGTATCTCTGCGTTTCTATCAGGCATTCATAGCTGTTCTGATCCTTCCCCCACTTGGTCTCTTCCACAATGGCAGCTCCTGGAATAGCTGAGTGTCTTGAATTAGAAAGCAATGGATTTCTTGATTCTGCTACAAATTCTCCTAGCTGTAAGCCTTCCAATCTTCTAAATATTCCTTTATATGTGTTTCAGAGTTCTAGCACAATCCCTGAGCCTGCTTAGCCTGATATTCTGTGTTATTGGTGACAGAGCTCCTCACTGCACATCTACCCAATCTTCCATCTTGATTGGATAAAAGTATAAAGTAGTAGTTCTTAAAACAAATAGATAACCCTATCAATTATGCCAATACAGTAGGTTTAGTGGGAGGACAACAACTGGCACTTGAACAAGCACTCCATGTGACTAGGAGATGCATGGACAGGAATGATAGTTATTAAGAAAAAAGAAAAGCAGAACAGAAAGAACTGGAAACAGCTGAGCTGGGGGGAAAGATTTCCAAGGAACTTGGTGATATGTAGCCTCCTGAGGGTTGAGCCCTTGCTGTAGCCAATGGCTGCAGAATCTGGAGATGTTTGAGGCATATTACCCCAGCTTTGATTTACTCACCATTTAACACCATGAAGTCATGAAGGGCAAACAAATTGTTTTTGTGCCAATGGTCAAACCAGTCAGCAGTGACCTGGCTTCCCAAACTTTATTCTCTCATACCTCACCTGTAGGTTTGGTCTCATTCTCACTTGCCAGAACTAGTCACTAGAGATAGGCTGGAGGCAACTTCCAACCCACTCTGGTCCCTTGTCCTCATCAATAGGGATGCCACCAGACTCTGAACTTGTACATTAGTTAGGACAGTAGCCTTCAAACATTTTTGCAAAGTGCATGCTGTATCACTCATTTTCAAGTCAACATTTCACATTCTTCATCACAAGTTTAAATGGTGGTAAAGGATGTCCTTTTTGGTATATTGTACAAGATCTTGAGACACACATTTAGCAGTGGAAAATGAGAATTGATAGTTATAATTTTAATGTTCATTCAGTGTTTAGAGTCCAAATCTTTAGACTTCTGGTGTTTATCTTTTATTGGTGGTCTCAGAAGGGAGGTTTGTTCCTGGTTTGAACTCAGGAGAGGTCCCTCTTGGGTAGGGTCTGAAGCTGGCAATGACAAGCAGAATCTTATCAGGCGCTCAGCCTTCAGAGAGAATAAGAGACTAGAAAGAAAGCCCTTTGCTTTTTCCTTCTCTCAGTGCCATATAGGAATTTCTCAGTTTGACCTCACACGATAAGGGCTTGCCTGAAGTGAAGTTTAGTATGCTTCATCTTTTCTCCAAGGTTAGTGATTAGCTGAATGCCACATCTTTTCTTCAAGGCTAGAGATTAGGGAAGCTGTTTATGATTATGTCTCAAGGCTAGTTTACAAAGATTAAGTATATGTTTTGCTTTTCTTATCATAGCATATAGGGAAAAAGTCAACTTCAAAGCTGTTTATCACATTCTTCACATACTTCCCATGCTTCTATTTTCAAGGTCAGATTTGTCTATGTTTAAATCATATTGTAAGTGTATCTGTGGATTTGTGTTGTTGTTGTTGTTGTCAAATGCCATTGAGTTAGTTCCTTTTAATAGTGACCCTGAATAGGGTTTCCAAGGAGTGGCTGGTGAATTTGAATCACCAAACCTTTAGCCCAGTGCTTATCTTACAGTGCTGCATCAGCACTCCAGTAAAGTATTGTGTTGTTGTTGTTGCTAAGTTCTGTCGAGTCGGGTCCAGACCCGTAGTGACCCTGTATAGGGTTTGCAAGGAGCAGCTAGTGGACTTGAACCTCAGGCCTCCCGGTTAAAGTGGACTTTGCAGTTCAGCACATTAACCAACAGCACTACACCAGGACTCCAAAAGCATTATTAGAAATTGTTGTGTTCTAATAATGCTTTTAAACTGTTATGTTCTAATAAAAGCATTATTAGAACATAATTTCTTATGCACATTATAAAAACACGTAACACTGCCTTGAAAATATGTGATTTGAGAGCATTACAGAAAGCATATATAACAAATACTAATCAAACTTTAGTAGTGATTACAATTGAGGCATTTACTTAGTACATATACATTTATACAATTTTTTGGAAATTTTCCTTTAGTGCTCTATTATTTACAATGTGACTAACTTAGTTTCCTTGTGCTGTTATAGCAGAAATGCCACAAGTTGGAGGTGGGAGAACTTTAAAGAAAGGAAATTTACTTTCTCATAATTCAGGAGACTAGAAATCTGAATTTAGGGCACCAGCCCTAGGGGCAGGCTCTCTCTGTGGCTCTGAGGTAGGTACCATGGTAATCTTCACATAGCAACTGTCTTCCACCTATTTGTACTTCCTTTGGTTTCTAATCTGCTCTTTTCATAACTCACAAGTGATTTGATTCAGGGTACATCCTACAGTGATATGACCTCATTAACATGACAAGGAAATTCTGTTTCCAAAAAGATTATATCCACAGTTACATGAGTTAGAATTCTAACACATGTTGTGGGGACATAGTTTAGTCCATAACAATAAATCTCCTTTATAGTAACCAGTAACTTCAAAGGCTTGAATTGATCACTTGGTGGCACATAGTTTGCTCTTGGCTACTAATCAGAAAGTTGGTGGTTTAAATCCACCCATAGTGCCATGGAAAGTAGGTTTGTTGATCTACTTCTATAAGATAATAGTCATTGTGTGGTGCTGTGGGTTAATGTGTTGGACTGCAAAGTCAATTTGAGCCACAAGGTGGGCATTTCAAGCTCACCAGATGTTCCTCGGAAACCCTATACAACAATTAACAACAACAGCAACAACAACCCTTTGCAACACATTTCTACTCCGAAACATGTAGGATTCTTGTGAGTCAGGATCAACTATAAGACAATGAGTATAACATCACAGTTTAATCATTTGAATTATTTGTCAATGTTTCTGTCTCTTTGTATTAGACTGTAATCTCCTTGAGGGCAAGGTGGGTGTTTTAGTTTGCATCCCTAGCAGGTACCTTGATACCTGACTTGTAGCAGACATGCACAAAATGTTTGTTAGAGGAACCAATGAAATGTAATCTTTAAAAACTCAATTTAAAACAGCGATAGTTAAGATACTGTGTCTAGAACTAGGTAGTTAATACAATTGGAAAACACGATGCTAATCCAAGATCTAATTACTGTAGTTTTGCATATAATGCACCCATGTAAATAACACCCACACATGAAACATGCATAACACACATAGGAAAATAATTTGTGAGGCAGGGTTCCATGGTTTGCAAAAAAACTGTGTTTTTTTGGTTAGGTGTCATCAAGTCAGTGGCTTATAGCTACCCTATGCACAACAGAACAAACCACTGCTCAGTCCTGTGCCATCCTTACAATTGTTAGCCTTCACCCATTGTTTCTGTCAGTGTGTCAATCCATCTCACTGGGGGTTTTCCCCTTTTTTGCTGACACTCCGCCTTACCAAGCATGATGTCCTTCTCTAAGGACTGGTCTCTCAAGATCCAAATTTTCAGTGTATGAAAGATGAAGTCTCCTCCTCACTTCCAGGGAGCATTGTGGCTGTACTTCTTCCAAGATGGATTTGCTTGTTCTTCTGGCAGTCCATTGTACTTTTAATATCCTCCTCCAACACCATAATTCAAATGCACTGATTTTTCTACAATCTTCCTCATTCATTATCCAATTTTGACATGCATATGAGGGAGTCAAAAATATTATAGCTAGGGTTAGGCACACCTTAATCCTCAAAATGACCTCTGCTCTTTCATACTTTAAAGAGATCTTGTGCAGCAGGTTTGCTTAATGCAACATGTCATTTGATTTCTTGAGTACTGCTTCCAAGAGTGTTGATTGTGGATTGAAACAAAATTGTTTGACAATTTCAATGTTTTCTCAATTTATCTTGATGTTATTTTTGATCAAATTGTAAGAATTTTTGTTGTGTTTACATTAAGGGACAGTCATACTGAAAGCTGTATAGCCTTCAATCTTCATCAGTAAGTATTTCAAGTTATCTCTGCTTCCAGCAAGCAAAGTTGTATCCTCTGCATATCATAGGTTGTTAATGAGTCTTCCTCCAAACCAGATGTCACATTCTTCTTTACATAATCTTGCTTCTCAGATTATTTACTCAACACACAGATTAAATATAGTGAAAGAATACGACCCTGATACACATCTTTCCTGACTGAATGAATTTCAATAGTCCCTGTTCTGTTACAATGGCCTTCTTGGTCTAGGTTCAGGTTATTCATGAATACAATTAAATGTCTTAGAATTCCCATTCTTTGCAAGGTTATCCATAGTTTGTTAGGATCCACACTGCCAAATGCCTTTGCATAGTATGCCAGTTTGTCATACTGTGTTGTTACATGTTGCTGTGATTCTGGAAGCTGTGCCAGAATCAGCAGGGTCAAATACCAGCAGGGTCACCTGTGGTGGACAAATTTCAACTGAGCTTCCACATAAAGACAGACTAAGAAGAAACAAAGACAGACTATTTCTGAATATTTAGTAACTCAAGATTTGATTAATAGCAGTGGAACACTGTCAAGATCAAAATAGTCAATAAAGCATAAGCAAATATCTTTCTGGTATTCTCTGCTTTCAGCCAAAATACATCTGACATCAACAATAATATATCCCTCATTCAATTACCTCTTCTGAAATTGACTTGAATTTCTTGTTAATGCACTATTGTAACCATTTTAAATTATCTTCAGCAAAATGAATATTCCTCATTCCTTTGGGTACCTTTCTTTGGAATGGTCTCAAATATGGATATGATATACTTAAATTTCCAGCAACCAGAATAAAAACAATAGACTAGTTCTTCTTTGTTAATGATTGAATTGTGCCTTCCAAAAATGTTTTTCAACTTGACTAGGCCATGATCCTCAGTATTCAGTAATTATCCTCATTTTTTGAAATGATATAAGTATTTTTTATGTTGTAAATCTTAATCTTGGAGTCCTGGTGTGGCACTGTAGGATAAACACTGGACTATAAGTTAGGTTTGAACCACAGGTTGACCGTTCAAATTCACCGACCACTCTTCAGAAACCGTATACAGGATCGCACCGAGTCAGAAGTGACTTAAGAGCACTTAATAGCAACAACAATAATGTTAATGAGTCAGTTATGTTAGAAGTCATGTTAATGAGGCAGAATACTATCTAAAAGATTAAGTTGTATCTTGATTCAGTCTCTTTTGAGCTATAAAAGAGATTTTTTAAAAATGTAAAGAAGGCGGGACCACCTATCACCAAGAAAGAAGAACCAGGAACAGAATGCATTCTGTGGGCCTTGGGCCTTTGTGCTGAGAGACCCCTAGGTCCAGAATAAGACCAAGATCCATGGATATCTTCATGGAGCACTAGACCAACAGATGCTGGTAGGAAACAAGAAGCTAATACAGGGAGAAAACTTTCCACTATAGCTGATACCCTGAATTTGGACTTCTAGTCTCCTAAGCTATGAGAGAATAAATTTATGTTTGTTGAAGCCATCTACTTGTTTTGTTGTTGTTGTTAAGTGCCATCGAGTTGGTATCGACTCATAATGACCCTATGCACAACAGAACAAAACACTGCCCGGTCTTAGGCCAACCTCACAATTATTGCCATGCTTGAGCCCATGGATGCTGCCACTTTGGCAATCCATCTCACTGGGAGACTTTCTCTTTTTCTCTGACCCTCCACTTTACCAAATATGATATCCTTCTCCATTGATTGGTCCCTCCAGATAATATGTCCAAAGTATGAGAAACGAAGTTTGGCCATCCTGGCCTCCAAGGAGCACTCTGGCTGCACTTTATCCAACATAGATCTATTTATTCTTTTGGTAGCCCATGGTACTTTCAATATTATCCTCTAACACCACAACTCAAAAGCATCAATTTTTCTATGGTCTTCCTTATTCACTGTCCAGGTTTCGCATCCATATGAGGTTATTGAAAATACCATAGCTTGGATCAGGCTCACCTTAGTCCCCAAGCTGACATCTTTGTTCTTCAGCACTTTAAAAAGGTCTTGTGCAGCATATTTGACCAATGCAATATATCATTTGATTTCTTGACTGCTGCTTCTGTGAGTGTTGATAGTTGATCCAAGAAGAATGAAGTCCTTGACAACTTCAGTCTTTTCTCTATTGATAAGAATGTTGTTTATCTACTTGTGGGATTTCTATCATAACATCACAAGATAATATCATCATTTTTTTTGTACTGTGGTGGCTTACTGTTAAGCTGAAAATTATACCACTAGTGTTTCAAATACTAGCAGGATCATCAATGGTGAACAGCTTCAGCAGAGCTTCCAGATAAAGAACAGACTAATAATTTCAGAAAGACTGGCCACTAAAAACATTATTAATATCAACTGGACATTGTCTGATATAGTTCCAAAGATGAGGGCCTAACCTAGGAAGGCAGTCAAAGTATGCCTTCTAAAAGTTAACTTTAGTGACAAGGATGAGGCAAAGCTTTCAGAACCTTCATTTGCTGATAAGGCATGACTCATATTAGAAGAAATAGTTGTAAACGCCCATTAATAATCTTATGTGAAATTTACAAAGTATGATTCTAAATAGATGATTTATTCATTTCAAATACCTTCTTTAGACAACATAAGAGACAGTTATACACATGGACCTCACCAGATGGAATACACAGAAATCAAATTGACTACATTTGTGGAAAGAGATGGTGGAAAAGCTCCGTATCATCAACCAAAACAAGGCCAGGGGCAGATTGTGGAACAGACCATCAACTGCTCATATGCAAATTCAGACTAAAGCCATGGTATTGTCAATAAC
>NW_006408908.1:560319-562189 GCF_000296735.1 Chrysochloris asiatica
AATTGTGAGGTTGGCCCAGGATTTGGCAGTGTTTCCTTCTGTTTTATGTAGGGTCTCTATGAGTCAGTACTGACTCGATGGCACCTAACAGCAACAACAGCAAGGCAAATGAATCAAGGCAGCCAAACTGGATAATGCTACTTAATGATTAAGCTCACCACTGCATTGTGAAAATCAATTACTTGAGTTGGTAAAATGCTTTGATGGTGCAAAGAGCCTTTCAGACCTCTGTGCTACCATGGGAACTGAGATTCCAGAGTCAAACCTATGAGGAAATTTCAAATCACTGTTTAACTCAACAATTGTTTTCAAAGTGCTAGGGCTTCTAAATGTTTCCTACAGCCTGTGTCTATTGTTGTTATTGATAAGAACCAGTCTATTTTAGTTGAGCTTTCTGGATTCAGTATTACTTTTCAACCATATTGTCAATGGTCCAGTAAGTAAAATTTGAAGCAATGTTTAGGAATATGGATTCTATTCAAAGAAGGGAAGAGGGAATTAAGATATACTGTTATGTACACTTCAGTAGAGTCCCTGAATAGAGTAACAGTTAAGCACTTGACTACTAACCAAAAGATTAGATTCCAACCAACATAATTACCTCTGGAAGACAAGCCAGTCAGTCTACTTCCTGGAAGGTCACAATCTTGAAAACCCCATTGGCACATAGGGGTTTCCATGAATTGGAATTGGCTTGCCAATAACTAACAATTCAATAAGGAAATTGTAAATCCTTTCAGAAGATTACAATGAGTTAGAGACTAGTGTTGGCTTCTTAACAGTATATATTAATCTGTAGAAAGATAATGTTCTTAAAGATAAATGGAGGGTCTAAGAAAAGAAGACTTACAGAAATGAGGATATTGGAAGGCAATTTTCCACCAGTCTCTCATTTTCCTGTCTTGTAAATGACGCACTTGCTATCCTTTTTCCTAAGTTATCTTTCCAAGGATGCTTGTAAATTGAAAAGCCTTGGAAGATAAATTATCTACTTCCAGAGCAAATGGCACATTTGCTTACTGCTATTATAAAAGATTCTCAAGTTCTTTAAATTCAGAGTTCTCTTGTAACACAATACAGTATCCACGAAGTTGTTGTCTGACTCTTTTTTTGTGTCATCCTTTGAAAATTAAGACTTCATGACCTGAAATTGATATGATGTGATTCTGGCTACTAATATTTCTGGAAGTAGTCAACTGTCTAGGATCTTCTACCAGCTTCCATGAACCTAGGCAAGCATAATTTGTTAGCTTGCAAGTAGGATAAAATAGCAAATCCTTTTCAGTTCTTGACAGAAAAATATTCTATAGACTAGGATTGTTGAATATTAATATAACACAAGCTACTCATGAGGCACACAAGCTCAGCATTTCTCAAGTTGAAAGAACTGAAAACATTTCAAGCCATGACTTGAAATATTGAAGGATTCCATGGGTAAAATATTGAATGGCACAGAAAGCATTAAAAAAAGACTAAAGGAATACAGAGTAACTGTGCCAAAAATAATTGGTTAATGTTCAGTTATTTCAAGAGATACCATATAATCAAGAACTGATGATATTGAAAAAAGAAATCTAAGTTGCACTGAATTGAAAAACAAGGTCCCAGGAAATAACATTATACAAATTGAAATGTTTCAACAAACTGATGTAGCATTGCAGATACTCACTTGTCTATACCAGGAAATTTGGAATACAGTTACCTGGTCGACTGATTGACAGAGATCCATATTTGTTTCCATTCTAAAGAAAGGTGACCCTAGAGAATGTGGAAATCATCTAGCAATATAATTAGTATCACAATTCTGTTGTGGTTAATTTTTAAATGGTTGCAGCAGTACATTGACAGAAAGCTGTCAGAAATTCAAGAT
>NW_006408908.1:562954-565593 GCF_000296735.1 Chrysochloris asiatica
GTGAAAGTAACTAATAAGGAAGATTATAGACAAATACATGCATTTAAATTATGGTGCTGGAGAAAAATATTGAAAATACGATGGACTGTTAGAAGATCAAACAAATCTGTGTTGCAAAAAGTGCAGCCAGAATGCTCTTTAGAAGCAAGGACAGCAAGACTTAGTCTCTAATACTTTAGATGTGTTGTCACGAGGAACCAGTCCCTGAAGAAGGACATCATGTTTGGCCAAGCAAAGGGTCAACAAAAAGGAGGAAGACCCCAATGAGATGGATTGATACAGTGGCAGCAACATGATGCTCCAGCATAATGACAATTCTGAGGATGGCGCAGGACCAGGCAGTGTTTCATTCTATTGTGCATAGGGTGACAATTAGTCAGAATCAACTAGATGACACCTAACAACAATAATGATGTGAGACACATTTTTACTTTCAAATTTCCAGATAAGCACTAAACTGGTAACAGCACGATTGATAGTTTAAGCCCACCACCTGTTCTTAGAAATCTCATACAGGGTTGCTATGAGTCAGAACTGACTTGATGACACCCAAAAACAGTAACAATATTAAAATGCTAGAAGAAACAGGTGAAATGAATTTTACAAATTAATTTATAATCCAGTATACCTAAGGAGCTCTGATAGCATGTTATTGTTGTTGTTGTTGTTATGTGTCGTAGAGTCGGTTCCAACCCATAGCGACCTTGTACAGAATTTCCAAGGCTGTAAATCTTTACAAGAGCAGAAACCTCCTCTTTCTCCCACGGAAGAGCTGGTAGTTTTGAACTGCTGAGCTTGAGGTTCGCACACCAATTCGTAACCACTACGCTACCAGAGCTCATAGTGATTACTAATTGCGCTGCTAACCTCAAGGACAACAGTTCAAAACTACCAGCTGTTCCGCGAGAGAAAGATGAGGCTTTCTGCTCCCGTAAAGGTTTACAGCCTCAGAAACCCTGCACAGGGTGGCTATGAGTCGGAATCAACTCCACGGCACATCACCACTATACCTATGATATCGTCATCTCAACATATAACAAATATAAAACTCATTGATAATTACACTTTGTATTTAATGATAAATCTTCAAAATCGGGGATGATTTTTTCACTGACAGCTAATCACACTTTAGTTGAGTCATATTTTAAGTGCTCACTAGTCATGCATATGTGACTAATGACCTGTTTTGTACAGTGAAGTTCTAAACTATAAAATATGGTAAAAATGAAAGCAAACTTTTCCAAGCCTGTTATAGGATTTCCTTAAAACAAGTAAACAAACATGATATCAGTATTTTCATTCATTGGGTCTGTGCTCCTGAGATTCTGAGTCATGTTCGGCATGTTCTATAGTTAAGTCTAACTGTCAGGAAATCCTTCATACATTTTTTTCAATCCTCTTGTGCCCCTTGAGATATGTGCAAGATGATTGGTTCTTCTGTGACTGTCTGTGATAAGATAGGAATGTAAGCTGAGCATTAAAGACTAATTTTATACTAATCTACCAAATCTTGCTTACGCTTCACATTCCTAGAAATAGAAATTAAACTTTTTTTCCTTCATTTTGGTCCTTTGAAAATTTATTTAATCAGCTAGAAGATATGGGAAAAATCCTAACTTCAGTTATTATTATGCTAGTATTTGAACAGGAAATTGGGTGTTGTTATTATTGTGAATTGATTATGATTCACAGCAAGCCCATGTGTGTCAGAATAGAACTGTGCTCCATAGGGTTCCAAAGCTGTGAACTTTCAGAAGCAGATCATCAGGAGGGTTTTCCAAGGCACCTCTAGAGAGGTTCAAACCAGCAACCTTTTAACTAGAAGTCAAGTTCTTAATCATTTGCATTACCTAAATTTGATGAAGAAAAACAGAGTGACTTCAGCTACAGCCTATTTTGCCTCAGTTCACTCATCTGCTGTGTGTCTCACAGGATTGCCACAGTGGTCAAACGAAATAGCTGAAATGGGATATTGACAAGGAAAGAGAACAATTGAGATGTAAGATACAATGATGAAGAATACAATGATCTGTCCTTACTATAAAAGTTTATACACACGCAAAATCAGGAAAAGTCAAAAAGTATTGCTATAAAATCATAGCAAACTTTATGAAAGAAAAATATCAAAATGTGAAACTATTGTTTCTTCACATAGTCTCCATCTAGGTCTATATACTTCTAAAGACCATGCTACCATCTCTCTAAGTGTGGTGCTATAGGATAAGCACCAGACTGCAAGGTCAGTTTGAATCACAAGGTTGGAGGTTCAAATTCCTTGGAAACCAGATGCTCCTTGGGAACCCTATGTATTAGCCTCTGTGAGTCAGAACCAACTCGATGGCACAAACCACTACACCACCACCAATCCTTCCCTGAAGATTTTTGTCCTCTTCAATTCAATTTACATGATGTCAAAATGGCAGTTTGGGTATTCTCGAGGGACTAAAATTATGATCTTTTAAATGTTCTTTGAATTTGGGTAACAAAGATTCACAGCTTTGAAAACCCCATACAGGGTCACTATGAATCAGAACAGATTCCACAGCATTTGACAACAATAACAATGATCATTAGCCCACCACTCCTCTGTCAGTTTTGTTGTTTTGTTTTTAATTTAAGGTTTTTATTGTGGATTGAGT
>NW_006408908.1:573908-575985 GCF_000296735.1 Chrysochloris asiatica
ACCAATCATTTCCTTTTGGTACAGTGACCTCTGTATTCCTTCCATATTCCCTTGATGCTTTCTGCATCATTCAATAATTTCCCCAGAGAATCCTTCAATAATGAAAGTCAAGGCTTGAATTTTTTCTTCAGTTCCCCCAACTTGAGAAATGCTGAGCATGTTCTTCATTTTTGGTTTTCTGATTCCGGATCTTTGCACATTTTGTTGTAATATTTGGCTTTATCTTCTTGAGCTGATCTTTAAAATTTTCTGTTCATTTCTTCCTCATTTCTTCCATTTGATTTAGCATCTCTACGCTGGAGAGCAAGTTTCAGTGTTTCTTCTGACATCCATTTTGACCTTTTCCTTCTTTCTTGTCTTCTCAATGCCTTTTTGCTTTCTTTATCTATGATGTTCTTGATGTCATCCCACAACTCTTCTTGTCTTCAATATTTAATGTTTAATGTATCAAATCTGTTCTTCAGATGATCCCTGAATTCAGGTGGGATATACTCAAGGTCATACTTCGGCTCTCATGGACTTGTTTTCATCCCTGTCTTGTTGCATGATAGAATTTCCAAGACTAATTATGACTGAGGGTTATCTTTTGGATATGTCTTTGTTCAATTCCACTTTGCCACTACAACTTTTCTCTCAGTTTACTGTGGTGTTTTGCATGTTGCTGTGATGCTACGATCTATGCCACCAGTATTTTAAATACCTTGGTGGACAGGCTTCCAGAATAAGACAGAGTAGGAAGAAGTGTAAGCAAATTATTTGAATGCTTAGCTACAGAAAACCTTGTGAATAACACTAGAACATTGTCACATATAGTGTTAGAAGTTGAGCCTCTCATGTTGGAAGGAACTCAAGATACCTCTGGGGAAGAGCTCCTTCCTTAAATAGAATTGAGTATAATGATGCAAATGGAGTAAAGATTTCAGGACCTTCATTTGCTGATGTGGCACAACACATATGATGAGAAACAGTTGCAAACATACCTAAATATTCAGACCATGGAATATACTAAGTATAAATCTAGGAAAACTGGAAGTTATAAAAAATGAAATGGAACACCTAAAGATTGATTAGTGAGCTGAAATGGACTGGTATACACAATTCTGAATGTGAAAATCATATGGTGTACTATGCCTGGAATGACAGATTCAAGAAGAATGGTGTCATAGTCATCAACGAAAAGAACATTTCAAGATCTAAGGTAAAATGGTGTCTGTGATAAGATAATATCCATAAGCCTTCCAGGAGGACCATTATTATTCAAATTTATGCATCAACTACTAAAGTCAATAATGATAAAATAGAAAAATTCTATCAACTTCTTCAGTCTGAAATTGATCAAACATACAATCAAGATGTATTGATAATTACTGGTGATTTGAATGCGAAGGTTGGGAAAAAAGAGGAAGTATCAGTAATTGGAATATATGCCCTTGGTGATAGAAATTATGCTGGAGACTTCATGACAGAATTTTGCAAGACCAATGAATTGCTTGTTGCAAATACATTTTTTTAAACAACATAAAAGGCGAACGTGAACATACACATGAACCTCACCAGATGGAATACACATGAATCAAATTAACTACATCTGTGAGAAGAGACAGTAGAAAAGATCAATATCATCAATCAAAACAAAGTCAAGGCAAACTGTGTAACAGACTATCAATTGCTTATATGTAATTTCAGGCTGAAACGGAATAAAATTAAAACAATCTCACGAGAATTTAGAGACCATCTTTAGAACAGATTTTTTTGTGTTAAACACTAATGATTAAAGATCAGAAGAGTTGTGGGTTGACAGCTGAAAATCACATAGAAAGAAAGTAAAAGGTCATTAAAAAGACAGAAAAGACCAACATGGATGTCTGAAATCTCTGAAACTTTCTCTCCAGTGTAGAGATGCTAAAAAGAATGGAAGAAAGGAGGAAGTTAAAGAGTTGAACAGAAAATGTCAAATGGCTCCTCAAAAAGACAAAGTAAGGTATTATAAAATGTACAAAGACTTGGGGTTAGGAAACCAAAAGGGAAGAACATACTTAGAATTTCTCAAGCTGAAAGAACTGAATAAAAAATTCAA
>NW_006408908.1:576085-580824 GCF_000296735.1 Chrysochloris asiatica
TCTGTTTTTGTCTTTGTGTGTAAGGTGTGTCTTTTACAGGCAGCATATTGAAGGGTCTTGTTTTCTTATCCAATCTGCCACTCTCTGTCTCTTCACTGGTGCATTCAATCCATTGACATTCAATGTATTTATTGATAGGTATGAATTAACTGCTGCCATTATATTAGTTTTTTGGTAGTGCTGTTCATTCCTTTGTTCTGTGTTTGTGGGTTTTTTTGTGCTATGTCTTGTCGATTTCTTCTTAGTTTTCATGTTTGCCTGTTCTGCTTGGAAGTTCATTTTCATGGTAAATTGTCAAGTATTAACTTTCTTTGGGGTTATTTTATAATCTATTAACTTTTCTCTCCACTTAAGAGAATCTATTTTATCCTGTAATCTACCTGACATCCTCACCACCTAGATGTCTGTTCCTACATTTATTACTTCTTTGACATTAATATTATTTTGATCATCGGTTGACCTCCCAGCTTCTTTGAATTTGTTGTAATTTTGTTCTGTTCTGAGCTCTGCTATATGTTGACTGAGTTCCAGGTGGTGTTGCCACACCTGTCAATCTCTGATTGTTACCTGTTTTTGTTGGTTTTCAGTCCAAAGAACTCCCTTTAGGATGTTTTGAAATGCTGGATTAGTTTTGACAATATCTCTTAGATTCTGTTTATCCTGGAATGTTTTTATTGCACCATCGTATTTGATTGACAATTTTGCTGGATAGACGTTTCTTGGTTAGCAGTTTTTCTTTTAGGGTTTTGTATATGTCTCCCATCACCTTCCTTCCTGCATGGTTTCTGCTGAGAAGTCAGAGCTTAAGCTGATTTGCTTGCTTTTGTAAGTGACACTTCTCTTTTCCCTGGCCACTTTTAGGATTATCTCCTTGATTTAATTTTGGATAGCTTGATTATTATATGTCTTGGTGACTTTCTTTTGGGGTTTATCCTTCCTGAGATACATTTGGCTTCTTGAATGTTTATCTTCTCATCTTTCAAGATGTTATGGAAATTTTCTTCCAGAAACTTTTCAGCTATCTCCTCTATGAACTTTGTTGATTCTTCCTGTTCCAGAATGCCAATAATTCTTAAGTTGTTCCTCTTCATGTTATCCAGCATATATCTTAGACTCTCTTAAGATTTTTTTTGTCCTTTTTCTGCTTGCTTTTTTTATCTTAGCAGTATTGAGAGATTTGTCTACCAGCTCACTAATTCTGGCTTCCATCTCTTCTATTCTGCTCCTTTCCTCTTTCAGTGTATTGTCTATTTCTGATATTTTATTATTAATCATCTGGACCTCTTTTTGCAGGTTTTGAATTGTTTCCAATGCTGTATTGATCTTGTTTGGTTGCTCTTGTAGTACTTTCCTGACTTCTTCCTTGTTTTCCTACACCCCTTTTCAGATCATTTGGATTTGTTTCCATATCTTTCTTCTGAATTCCTTTTTAGGCAAATCCAAAACCCCCTCTTCCTCTTCTGAGGAGCCTTTGTCTGTCTTCAGCTCATTTATCTCATTTATTCTTTTCTGTTTTTAGACATGTTTTGAGATCTTTTATTGTGTTTTGTTGTCCTTTCCAGGAGTTATGTGAGTTGTTTAATGTTTAAATGGATGTCTGTTGTTGTGTTATTAAGCTTACTTGGTATCTCCTGGTGGATATGATCAGGATATAGGCTTCCCTTTTTTGCATGTCATGCTTAGCAGTTGTTATTGGCTCTTGTCTCAATGGTGGAATATTATGGGGTATATTTGTAGTTTGGCTATATGGCCATGATTACTGTCTCTTCTTAGGTAATGTAGGGAGAAAAAGCTCCCACTTCTAGGAAAAATGTGTGATCAAAAGGACCAAAAGCAGAAGAAATATAAAAGCAGAGGCACAAACCACCACTTTGAAACAAAAAATAAAACTGCAGCAAATGTCTAGTCACTTTGCTACACAGGCAGTGTGTGTGCACCATGGAAGCCTCCAGCAGTGTGTGTGGGTGTCTGCTCTCTCAGGCCCCTCCTCTAGTTACCACCATAGAGGTGTGCAGATAGATATTGAGAAGTTAATGGGAGAAAGAATGTCTACTGCTTTAATCTCTGAAGGTCAGTTAGGTATCTGTGTGTGCACAGTGTAATTCTTGAGACAGTTGCCTCCTTTTAGGTTGGGGTTTTATAGATTGTTCATATGGTTTGTCTGCCATGCCTGATGGGCCTGCTTTTTTCTTGCTAGATGGGCCAGAGTAAAGGATCCTGAACAAGTTCATTTTAGGGGTGGGACCCTGAAGCTGATGTCATAAGCAGCTGCTAAGCTATTTCTGTGTGCCATGGGAAAACTGTGGGCTCAGTGCTGGACATTTTTTTGGGGGTGTGCACCCCCCTGCCTGAAGGTGTCTGGACTGGGCAAAGAAGGCCCTACAGGGAAGAGGAGGAAAAAATGTGTAAAATCCCCTGCACCTCCTTTTGCAAATGTCACTGCACCACTTTCAGTTCCAGTTCCCTGTGCCAGTCTGGCTTTAGCCCTGCCATCTGAACTCTGCTTGGTGAGGTGGCTGCAGTGGGAGTCCCATCTCAAGCTATTCCTAACTTGCAGTATTTTCCTTTATATCTGATTTTTCCACTTGTGCATATAGGAAACTGATGCCCTGCACCTTATGCTAGATCCAGAGCTCTAGTGTTGTTCCATGAGGGCAGCTTCTCTGGGTTTTCAATCCCTCCCCCACAGAGTCTTTTCTACTTGGCTGTCTCTACCACTGCCAAAACTGGAACTCTCTGTAAAATACATCTTTAAAGTGTTAAAGTGCAAAGACATCAGTTTGAGGACTAAGTTGTGGTTGATCCAAGCTATGGTATTTTCAATCACTTCATACGCATGTAAAATTGGACAATGAATAAGAAAGACCGTAGAATAATTGATGCATTTGATTATGGTGTTGGAGAAGAATATTGAAAGTACCTGGTATGCCAAAAAACAAACAAATCTGTCTTGGAAAAAGTGCAGCCAGATTGTACCTTAGAAGTAATGATGGCAAGACTTTATCTCTCAATCCTTGGACATGTTGTCAGAAGGAATCAGTCCCCAGAGAAAGACATCATGGTTGTTAAAATGGAGTGTCAGCGAAAAAAAGTAAGACCCCCAACAGGATGAATTGACACAGTGGTAGCAACAATGGACTTAAAAACTTAACAACAATTGTGATTATGGCCCAAGACCAGGCCTGTTGCGCATGGAGTGTTGCTATGAGTTGGAACTGACTCAAGCCACCTAGCAACAAGCAGCAATGGTTATTAATGGTTTTAAACATGCCTACTACTGTGAGGATAGCACAGGGCAATGCACATTTTTTTTCTGTAATATATATGGTGGCTAGGAATCAGAGTCGATAAGAGGACACTATGATGATATTTGGAGTCCTGGTGTGGCACTGTGAGCTAATGTGGTAGACTGCAAAGTCAGTTTGAACCACACAGTCAGCAATTCAAGCTCATCAACTGCTCCTCAGAAAAGCCCTATACAGGGTTGCTATGAGTCAGAACTGACTCGACGGCACTTACCAACAACTATGATGATATTTAATATTTCCTCCAAACATCTTCGGAGGCTAGTCTCATACCAAAGCAATATTATTATAATGTGAATCATACCTTGCCCTCTGTTCTCCAAACTCTCCAACGGCTCCCCTTTCGATTCAGAGTAAAGGCCAAGGTTCTCATCATGGTCCACCCAATGACACAATCTCCACCTCATTTCTTTTTTCCCTTAGAATTTAGAACATAAATGACTTATTTGGTGTCTCCTGAGACTATGTTCCTGAGTCCCCAGGTCCAGCAACTCATTGCATTTAGATGTTTGATAATATCTAGCAAGTTTTCCTAATTTCTCCCCCTGTATGTTCCAGCATATTCATGAATACGTTTGCAGCAAAGATAAATATCCATGTAAAAATAACCTCATTCAAGCCTCATATGTTTGTGGATATAATGCCACTCTCCCTCCCATATCCATTCATCCTCTGTATCTGTCTATATATTTACCTATAGATCACTGTTGCTCCATGGTTGTATATAATACTATTTACCTCTATCCTCTTTAACCCTTGTATATATCACTGTGGTCATCTGTCTTCATCATTCGTCTTCCAACCTCCCTCTTCTTGTATATTACCCTCCCCAACACCCATGTTTATATGTGTCTACCCTCTGTGGCGCTGTGGGAAATGAGTCAGACTGCAAAGTCATTTGAACTGCAAGATTGTTGGTTCAAGCTTACCAGCTGATCCTTAGAAACCCTATACAGGGTTGTTATGAGTTGGAATCAACTCAATGGCACTTAACAACAACAACAACAATAACCCTCTAGAACTCCTAGTGTGGTACTATAGAATAAGTACTGGGCTGCAAACCACAAGGTTGTCAGTTCAAACCCACCAAATGCTCCTCAGAAACTCTATACAAGGTTGCTATGAGTCGGAACAGACTCGATGGCACTTAACAACATTAACAATCTTCTAGCAGGTGAGCCAATTCAACTGTTTATAGGTGTGCAACTTATTGACCTCTGTTACATTAATAGGTTGTTTAAATGTTACCCTTAGTTAACACAAATTTGCCATCACTACGAACCAAATCTGTTCTTCAGATGATCTCTAAATTCAGGTGGAATATATTCAAGGTTATATTTTGGCTCTCATGGACTTGTTTTCATTTTCTTCAGCTTCAGTTTGAATTTGCATATGAGTAATTGATGGTCAGTTCCACAGTCTGCCCCAGTCTTG
>NW_006408908.1:580924-582897 GCF_000296735.1 Chrysochloris asiatica
AAAATGGCTGCAGCAATATATTAACAGGGGAATTCAAACTTAATTTCATATGAGGACATGGAATGAAGGATAACATTGCTGATGTCAGACAGATCTTGGCTAAAAGCAAAGAATACCAGAAAGATGATTGCTTGTGTTTTATTGAAGCAACGACTTTTGACTGTGTGGATAAATGACAAACTACAAATAATGTTGAGAAGAATGTGTATTCCAGAACATTTATTTGAGCTAATGAGGAAACTACACACTGGCCAAGAGGCAGTCATTCAAACAATCATTTGAACCCTTCAAAATCAAGGAAGGTGTGCACAAGGGTTGTATTACTATACCATGCTATTAAATTTGTATGCTGAGCAAATAATCCAAGAAGTTAGATTATTATATGAAGAAGAAGGTACCATCAGAACTAAAGGAAGACTCACAAACAACCTGCCACATGCAGCTGAAACAACTTTGCTTGCTAGAAACAAAGAAAACTTAAAATACTTACTGATGAAGAACAAAGACCACAGTATCATTATCACATGCAAGTAAAATTTTGCTGAATATAATTTAAAAATGGATACAGCAGTATATCAACAAGGAGCTAACAGAAATACAAGCTGGATTCAGAAGAGGACATTGAGTGAGGAATAGCATTGTTGACATCAGATGGATCTTGATTAAAATTAGAGAACATCAGAAAGATGTTCTCCTGAGCTTCATTAACTATACAAAAACATTAGACTGTGTGGATCCAAGTAAACTATGGAAAATATTGTGAGGAATGGATATTCCAGAACATTTAATTGTGCTCCTGAGGAAACTTTACATGGAATGAGAGGTAGTTTTTTGTGTCTGTTTTTTAAAAGACTAAAGGGGGTATTGAATGGTTTAAAATCAGGAAAGGTATGTGCTAAGGTTGCATCATTTCACCACACTTATTCAATCTGTGTGCTCAGCAAACAATCCTAAGGACTGGAAAACACGGAGAAGGTGGCATCATGATTGGAAGACTCATTAACAGCCTGTGATATGCAGATGACACAACAGTGTTTGCTGGAAGAAAGAGGACTTAAAATACTTACTGATGATGATCAAGGACCACAGTCTTCAATATGGATTGCACCTCAATGTAAAGAAAACAAAAGTCCTCACCATTGGACCAATAAATAATACAATGAAAAATGGAGAAAAAAATTTAAGTTGTTAGACTTCATTTTGCTTGGGTCCACATAAACACTCATAGAAGCAGCAGGCAAGAAATCAATATGTGTATTGCATTTAGGCAATTCTGCTGTAAGATATCTTTTTCTTTTTATTATGTCTATGAAAACAAATTTATTGTCTCACAGTTCTCCAGGCTCAGAGTCTGAATTCAGGGTGTTGGCAGGGCCACATTCTCTCCAAAGGCTCTAGGAAAAGATTGTTTCTTTTCTTTCTTTTTTAATGTTTTTATTGGGAGATTTACATGGGAGAACATAAACTTTACACTCACCCTATTTTATTTTCTTTCATTGCAATGATTAAAATCCCCTCCATGCATCATCAAATAATCAAAGGTTACACCACACAGGCCTGCCGCCCGAATCCCAGGACACAGCCCTTCTCCATCCCTGAGTCCAGTGTCCCCAGCTGCTCCATCTGTTCACGTCTTCATCTCTGTCTCCACCCTGGCATCACTGCCTCTCTGGATAGAGTCCCGCTCTCCATTCTTCTCACTTGATGGTCCCAGTGACCTCTGCTCCTGGGCTGCAAAATCAATCAGTCTCCTCCTTTTGTCAAAAGACATCTACCTCTATATTTCCTACCCTCACAGTCAGTCCTGATGGTAATTATTCACTATTGTACCACAAGAGTTTTATCCTCATTTCTTTCACCAGCCTGGTCCCAACAGATTGGAAATCATTCAGTGGTATTCTACCTTCCTCCGTCCCATCTGGGACTAGGCTCCCTCTTGAAAACTTGTAAGCCAGTCACTTCTTGCCTTTATA
>NW_006408908.1:583936-585924 GCF_000296735.1 Chrysochloris asiatica
TCATCTCTCATACTTCGGACATATTGTCAGGAGGGACCAGTCACTGGAGAAAAGGATATCATGTTTGGTAAGGTGGAGGGTCAGAGAAAAAGAGGAAGACACCCAACAAGATGGATTGGCCAAGTGGCAGCATCGATAGATACAAGCGTGGCAACAGTAGTGAGGTTGGCCCAGGATTGGGCCATGTTTTTTGCTGCTGTGCATAAAGTCGCTATGGGTCGGTACCAACTCGATGGCACCTAACAACAGCAACATGAACCAAAACTCAGTGATCCATAAGCACTCCTCCCTCTGATCCCTAGTAACCACAAGTAAACTTTGGCCTATGTACATTTGAGCATTCTCATTTTTTTATATAAGTGAAATCATGCAATCTTTGTCCTTTTGTGATGGACTTATTTTACTGTGCATAATGTGTCCAAGTTCTGTGATAATACTTTGTGAGGCCCAAATTCATTCACTTCAACCCTGAGTGCTTCCTGGAAGGAGACAGGATATGCTGACAAATGCAGGGACACCATTTACTCAGCTGAGTTAATACTTATTTTTGATCCTGAAGTTCTTTCACCTTTATTTGATATTTGTTTTCAAGAATCATGGGTTCTTTTGGGAGCACAATAAGTAGTCTGCATGATTCTCTTTACCTCTCAGGGTACACCTACCCTCTGTAATATGTAATGGCCCACCTTTGGAGCAACATTGATTTCACAGGACAGGATTAATGGCTAGGAGGACTGCAGGCTTCAAAGGCCTAGATGAGCCCCTGTGGCAGGTCAGGCCCTGGAAGTGCCTCTAACATTAACAGACACCTGGACAAACACAAAAGATGCAGTGCAGTTCTTTCTCTGATCGGAATTTGCTACACATTTTCTCTGATCGGAATTTGCCAGAATTACCTTCTCATGCCTCATATCACAAAGAGACGTTTGTTCTGTTGGAAGCTGGGGAAGAGGTGGGTGTTGGATAATAAGTTTCTCAGAGCTAGGCCTTTCGTCTTTAGATACAATGCCAGCCAGTACATCTGGACCTTGCTGTGTCCAGAAAAGGCTGGTACCATAAACCCTTGCCCTCTCCACCGCTAGCCCTGACACAGAGGGAATAGAAATCAAATATCCACCTACTGATTTTTCATAGAATATATATCAATACTTATCTGTCAATATTTCTTCAGTTTCAACCACAAAGTTAGTGGTCCATGGGAGAAAGATGAGACTTTCTGCTCCCACAGATATTTAAATTTTCAGAAACCCTATACAGCTATACAGAGTAGCTACGAGTCAGAACCGACTCGACAATACAAAACAATATCTATCTATCTATCTATCTATCTATCTATCTATCTATCTATCCATTCATCTATCTATTTTTCAGTATTTGGTTCAGTGCCTGATGCTTCAGGAGTACAACAAATATTCTGATAAATTAATGATTTATTGAATAAGATCATAGATCAATTCTGGAATAAAATTGTATATTTAAGAGCTAAACCATTAGCTTAGTTTGGATCCCCTCTGGAAGCAGATTTTGAAGCATGTCTCTGAGTAAAAATTATTTATTTAGAAGGTGATTCCTGGAAAAATCAATAGGACAATGGGTAAGGAAAAGCAAACCAATGGTCCATCATTCAGAAATTGACCCCTGTGGGAAATTGGAGCATACTAAGGTGCTCAGACAGTCAGAGAGGGACACACAACTCAGAGTGATCCTATGTGAGGTGAAGGAACTGTCCTCCCAACAAACATTGGTGAAGGTTTGCTCATCACGGCACTCAATTCCAGCTTTTGAGTGTCCATATACTGACATCTTTGCTCTTCAACACTTTAAAGAAGTCTTGTGCAGCAGATTTGCCTAATGCAACATGTAGTCTTCTTTCTTGACTGCTTTCATGAGTGTTTATAGTTGATCCGAGAAACATGAAGTCTTTGACAACTTCAATCTTTTCTCCATTGATAGGAATGTTGTTTATTGGTCCAGTGGTGAGGATTTTT
>NW_006408908.1:586330-587624 GCF_000296735.1 Chrysochloris asiatica
ACAATCAAACGTCTTTGCATAGTCAATAAAGCACAGGTAAACATCTTTCTAATATTCTCTGCTTTCAGTCAAGATCCATCAGACATCAGCAATGATATCCCTCTTACCACGTCCTCCTCTGAATCTGGCATGAACCATTGGACGTTCTCTGTACAGTGAACTGGAAGTCAGTGTACAGTTGCAACCATTTCTGTATTATCTTTATGTGTCTGCTCCCTATTCTGCACTCCGCCAAACCTCCCCATCCCATCCCCACTGGTAACAAAGATTTTTTCTTTTTTATTCACTTTTAGTATGAGTGTCTTTTCTTAAGCTTTAAAAAATAATGTTCTTACTCAGTATTTGTTCTTTTATAACTGACTAATTTCACCCTCAGCATTTCTAAAGCTGGGTGAACTGAAGAAAAAATTCAAGCCTCAATTTTCTTTATTGAAGGATTCTCTGGGAAAATTATTGCATGATGCAGAAAACATCAAAAGAAGATGGAAGAAATATAGAGTCACTGTACCAAAAGGAAATGGTTGATGTTCAGTCATTTCAAGAGGTAGCATATGATCAAGAGCCAATGATACTGAAGGGGAAAGTCCAAGGTGCATTGAAGGAATTGGCAAAGAACAAGGCACCAGAAATTGATGGAATAAAAACAGAAATCTTTCAAGAAAGTGAGGTGGCATAGAAAGCACTCATTCATCTCTATCCACTTTAGCTTTTTAAAAAACAAATAACCGGTTGTGGCCGTTTTGTGCTACCATTTGGTTTTAAGTGGAAACTATTCCTTTAAATTTTAAACGTTTGTGTGCATGTGTTGTTCAGGGTTGAATGGATGTCCACTTGCTCAGGCACCCCGTCTAGTCACCAGAATGGTAGTGAGCAGACAGTGACAGACCAGTGAACAGACACAAAAGAAAAAAAAAAAAAAAAAAGAATGTCCACACCTTTATATCTGAGGATTGGTCAAGCTTCGTCTGGTATCCATGGCAGTACTGATCCTTCCCCCACTATGTCTCCTGTGTATTAATTTTAGTAAAACTTTACTCTTATGGGATATCAATGATATTGCTCAATGATTTCCACATTCTGTTAGGTCACCTCTCTTTGGAATGGGCACAAATATGGATCCCTTCCAATCAGCTGGCCAGCTGTTTGTCTTCCAAATTTCTTGGCAAAGATAAGTAAGTGCATCAAGTTTCACATCAGTTTGTTGATAGATTTCAATTTGTATTCCATCAATTCCAGGTGCCTTGTTCTTGGCCAATGCCTTCAATGTACCTTCTACTTTTTCCTTCAGGATAAT
>NW_006408908.1:607447-616226 GCF_000296735.1 Chrysochloris asiatica
CCCCATCAGAAAATGAAGGTCTCAAGGGCTTTACTCCACTCACATCATCACAGTCAACTATACTTTGAGAAGGCAGCTCTTCCCCAGTCTCATTTTGAGTGCCTTTCAACCTGAAGCACTCATATTCTGGCACTATATCTGACAGTGTTTCATTGCTCTTCATAAGGTTTCCAGTGACTAAATATTCAGAACTAGTTCATCTCTCCTTCTTTATAGTCTGTCTTCATCTGGAAGGTTATCTGAAACCTGTCCACCATGGGTGACCCTGCTGGTATTTAAAATATCTGTAGCATAGCTTTCTGAATCACAGTGACACACAACCACCACAGTATCATAAACTGACAGAAGAGTTATGGACAGGTCATATAAGGCCCCAAAATTTATTTGGGAGGACAGGAGAAAAGAGCAGCATAGGATTCCACCATTGCTGAATACTTGATGTTGTTCATTTCCATCAAACTGGCTTCAACTCATAGCAAACCATCTGTATAATAAAACAAAATTTTGCCTGATTTTGTGCATCTTTCTTATCATTGGTAAATTTGAGTTCATTATTGTGGCTATTATTAAACATCTACTATGTGTGACAGTGGTAGGGAGGTTGGCCCAGGATCGGACATTGTTTTGTTCTGCTGTGCATAGGGTCGCTATGAGTCGGTTCCGACTCGATGACACCTGACAACAACAACAACATGTGCAAAGGAGCTGTGTTAGTGTAGTGGTTATGATTCGGGCTGTGAACTGCAAGGTCAGCAGTTTGAAACTACTAGCTGTTCCGTGGGAGAAAGATGAGGCTTTCTGCTCCCGTAAAGATTTACTGCCTTGGAAACTCTGTACATGGTCTCTATGAGTCAGAACCGACTCCACGGCACATAACAACAACAACAACAACATGTGCCAAGTGTGGCCTTATAAGATAAGCTATCTGAAAGCTGGTGATTTAAATCCATCATTCGTTTCTTGGAAACCATATACAGGATAGCTATGAGTCACAATTGACTTGACAGCACTTAACAACAACAACAAACTATGTGGCAAACACACTCATATATAATTGCTTTTCAATTTTTTCTTTGTTTTGTTCTGGAGCTGTATTTCTACTCAGTAGCAAGGGGAAAACAAAACAAAAAACCTATCTTGTCAATCTGTGATAACTGACTAGACACTGACTCATGAGCCAACAGTTAAACTTCATCAACAGCCCAAGACAAGATATTTACAGTTCCTATGTACATGGAGAAACGCCTTTGCTGACTTCAGGTGCACCAAGGCAACCCTGTACATCTACAATCAGCAACACTGACTTGGAACATCTTCCACCGCCATGGAAATTCCAAGCCTGTCCTCTGATTGCACTGGAAATCTGTATAAGACATGAATATAGTTTCTGAGATAAGCACAGGTAGGCCTCCACTTGCAATGTAAGCTGCACTTACAGGCATCTGGTTGTTTTTGTTTGTTTCTTTGTTTTTGTTACATTTGCTCCTTACAAACACTATACAAAGTTTCTATGAGTCAGAAATTACTTGATGGCACTTAATAGTCACAACACAGTGAATAAGGAGCCTGATGTGGTATTGCAGGCTAAGTACTGGACTGCTAACCATAACGTCAGTGGTTCAAACCCACCAGCCACTCCTTAGAAAACAACTTGACAGACTTAACAACATAATAAATGATATGTCCTACATACAGTGTTGCAGCTCATAATTTGCTAGAATTATCATTCTCAAATGTTTATTTACAAATGCTTTCATGCAATGCTTCTAACCCCTAAAGACTGGATTTATAAAAGCAAAACCAATAAAAACTGAAAAAGAAAAGAAGTTATTCAACTTATATCATTTCATCTTACAAAGGAGTTGTTGGGTTGGAACAGGTTGTAAACTGGGGACTACCTGTATCATGTTAAATGAATGCCAATCTGTGCTACCGCTAATGGAGTGAATTTATCAGATTGGACCAAACAGACTCTGAAAAAAGCTGGATTCCCAGGGGACTAACAAAGGGTTAGGGATGCAGGATAAGAGGGAGCAAAAGGAGTCATGGGGAGGATGTTCAATGCAAAGGGACTTCGGGAAAGGTGGGCATGGTTGAACTGCATAGGAAACCAGTGAACAGGTCCTGGGAGCCTGACAAGGTGAACTTTGATGAGGATTGGAATTCAAAAATCACCTTCTGTGCAGAGAACACTGGGGACAGAGACACCTGGATGGAAAGAACAAATACTGAACATGGTGCTGATCATCATCAGGGATGTAAAATGGTCTTCTGGTTTTTTTCTGCACTCACAAAATCATGGGGACCAGAACCCTGTTTCCTGACTTCCAGCCAAATCTCCCTGTGCCAGTGGCAGATTGCAGAGCCCATCAGTGTCCAGGGACTAAGGCATCCATTTCAGGCCCTGTGCCGCCCAGGCTGAACTGTGATTTCCTTTGATTCTGTTGTTCTTGTTCCACCCGAGAGGGACCTCTGTTCCCATTCTGAAGGCCACTGTTCAGGTCTATTCACTCTCAATGGCTCATTTAGTTCAGTAGAGGTTTGGGTTTTTTTTAGAAGGTTTTCTTTTATAAATTCTCCTTTTTTTTTTTCCTTTTAGGGTCATAAAGAGCTTTAAGATGCCACACTCAAAAAACTCTGGATAAATGCAGCTTGTACTGGATTGTAAAATACTGTATTGTTCCAAGCTTAATTCCCCATGTGAGACTGGAATCAGTAATTTCCCGGTTCTGAGGCCCTGGAGGAATACCAACAGGCTAAAGACTGGAGCCTACAGTGCCTGTGATTACAAGAAAGTGTCCAGGGAGTCTACAGGGAAATCAGAAGGTTTTCTGAGATAGTCTCTTCAAACTAACCAGATGCTCCTCTGAAATGCTTTCCAGGGTTGCTCTGAGTCAGAACCAACTCAACGGCATTAACAACAACAACAACCACCAAGAGATGCTCTATATTGTGGTTATGGCCATTCCAGTTCACATGAGGACCATATATCTAGAGACTATATTGGTAGAGATGGCTATGGTTGTGAACATGACTATTCAGATGATGCATGTGAAGGTTTCTACAGAGATTCCTGAGAGGGTGATGGTAACTCACATAGTGCTCCACCTACACAAGGGCCCCCACTATTTTATGGCGGAAGCAGTCACTGTGATGATTAAAGAAGGTCATGTAACAGGTACAGTGTAACTTGAGACAATTATTCAAGCAATGAAGTGATCACTCCTCAAGTGGTCATGATCTGGTTGGCAGAAAGGTAGAGGACTTCCCCTTTCTGTGGAAAGAAGTGCTCTCCTCCCTGTGATTCCTACAGCAGTTCAAGCCACAGAGCACCAAGAGGTGGTGACTGTGGAGGCAAAGGCAGAAGCAGATGCTAAAAGACAAACAACACTTTGGACCCAAACCCCTGTTTAAAGAAATAAACAAAAAGTGAAACCTATTTTGTCATAACTACCCAAGAAAAACTGGGTTACTTTTTAACAATTCCCTTTAAAGTTTTTATCCATAATTCTTCTGTTCTTATAAGGATAAAAGTAAAATGTGCTGAATTGTATTTGATTTTATGACAGTGCTTTCAACAAACACGTGTTAAATGTATAAGACTTGACATGTGTACTAGTGTTATAATTCTCTGTTGTTGTGGTTAAGGTCTTTAGAGTCAATTCTGACTTGTAGCAACTCTGTAAAGGCTTTCCAAAGAGCAACTGGTGGGTTTGAACCTCTGACCTTGTGATTGGCAATCCAGTATTTATCTTATAGCACCACACCATGACTCCTCTATGTGTTCCTAAAGGCCACTTCCTATTTGATTCTTCCCAGGAAGTGAGACAAGCAATACTAAGATCTTCTATAAACAACTATCCTTTTAAAATGGAGAAATGAATCATTCTGCCTATATAAACAAGATAGAGATCCTGGTATAGTGCTGCTAACCCAAGTCATGGTATTTTCAGTAACTTCATATGTATGTGAAAGTTGGACAGTGAATAAGGAAGACCGTAGAAGAATTGATGCATTTGAGTTACAGTGTTAGAGAACATTGAAAGTTCCGTGGGCTGCCAAAAGAACAAACAGATCTGTGTTGGAAGAAGTACAGCCAGAGTGCTCTTTGGAAGCCAGGATGGCTAAATTTTATCTCTCATTCTTTGGACATATTGTCAGGAGGGACCAGTCACTGCAGAACGATTTCATGTTTGGGAAAGTGAAGGGTCAGAGATAGACCCCCAGTGAGATGGATTGCACAGTGGCAGCACCAATGGGATCAGGCTTAACAATGATTGTGAGGTTGTCCCTGGACTGGGCAGTATTTCGTTCTGGTGTGCATAGAGTCGCTGTGAGTCGGTACTGACTCAATGGCATCTCACAATAACAAACAGGCTAGATATTAAAAGGGTGGTTGGATTTGCTACTCTTAGGTTTCAGGTTGTCTTCAAACTGAAGCCTCGGTGTTCTCAGTGTGAAAAACCCTGAGACTGGACACTTATGTAAGGAAAGTGCTATTTACCCAGTAAACCTAAAAAAGCAAATGGAAAATACTGATTCTGTTTTGCCTGTCTGATATTTGCTTGGGAGTCCCCCTGCCAAGTAACATTATTTAAGTGTATGTTAAACAAATATCGAATACTAAATAAAAAGTTTGGCCAAAACCAACCATAAAGCTGCTAAACAAGAGTAGATACATTTATTGGGAAAAGGAGACAAATATGTTGCTGTTGTTAAGTGCTGCTGAGTCAGTTCTGACTCATAGCAACACTGTATAGTTTTCAATGAGCAATTGATGGGTTTGAACTGCTGACCTTGTGGTTAGCGGTCCAATGCTTATACTACAGTGCCACACCAGTACTCATGCATAAATATTGTATATTGGTATACAGGGGATATCTTGGCAACTCAACTAACCTGTCTTCCCTTACAAGCAACAAAGATTGCTTGCCTGTCCCCTATGTGTCAGTTTCTAGATGATCATTTTTGACTCAAGCACGGCATTAGGTCCTCACCTTACATCTCATGTGACTTATCAAGGTGTTTCTTCCAAACAAATACTGTGCTTCCTCCAAGAAGAATTCCAAAGGATTTTCTTTATTCTCCTTATTCCCCCAGCATTGATTCCTAGGAGGGTTGACTTTGCCATTTCTGGTTTTAATCATTTAAAATGGTCCTCAGAGAATGTAGCTACCATGGAAACCTGGGGTTAAACAGGTTCCAGACATTGCAAAGATTCCTGGTCAGTAAACTATCAGTCTGTTCCTCCCCCCACCTTCCTGCTTCCAGTCTTACTGCTGAGGGACATCAAAAGTGAGGTCTGGGACACAGATAACATGGCCAACAGGGTTCCTAAAAGCTTGGTCATGAAAAGGAAGCTGGTCTCCCAAACACAGAGCTGGAAGCCTCAGCCCCCTGCCCCTCCCCATCTGGAACTGTCCACATAGCATCTGGGTGTCTCTGGTCTGGGGCTATCACTCCATCTCAACTTTCAGCGTTGATTTGATTTAATTTTGTTTCATGTGTTCTTCCAACCCCATGAGAAAATCAGGTGTTTTCAGTCATATAAAATCAGAACAACAGAGACGTCATGTGAATTAAAAATAGAATTGTTGCTTGGGTCATTGCTATTGAAAGCAACAGCAGTATTTTACACTTGCTCTGAAAGTGCCCTCGTCTCTGCTCCCTCTCCCAGGTCCCCCTCTCTTGCTAAGTCTTTTGTGCAGCTCCATTGGTTTTTCTGCTCCTCAGATGTGCACACATTTTAAATAACATTCCTTCCTGAATTTGTCCCTTCATTTCCCCAGCTTCTGTGCTTGGGGGCTCTCCAGCTCCCATCCTTTTTCTTGCTAATGTTCTCTCCCCCATCCTTTGTTGACATGCCAGTTTATTCAGCACTAGCCTCCCCCTTCCTCTTCCTCACTGTTTTCCATTCCTTACACTCCTCCTAACTGGCAACCACTCCCCAAATGGCATAGTGTGTGTGTGTGTGTGTGTGTGTGTGTGTGTGTGTGTTTGGGGGCCAAGAGAATAAAACTTATTTTTGTCTCCATACTCTTAATGAGGTGGGGGAACTGTATTTACTCTCGTACAAATTCTCCTATGTGGTGGTCAGTCTGAACACAAAACCAAACCCATTGCTATCACATTAATTCTGAGTCATAGTGTCCTGTAGGACATAGCAAAACTGCCCCCATAGGATTCCCAAAGCTGTAAATCTTTACGGAAGCAGAGTGTCACATCTTTCCTTTGTGGAGCAGCTGGTGGGTTTGAAAGGTCAACCTTTCTGTGATCAACCAAGCACTTACCCACTGCACCACCAAGTTCATGTAGAGGTCAAGGGCTGTGTGATATGAAGGATGCTGGGAAAGTTTCTGTAGTAATCACTTTGGGTTCCTTCTTCATCTTACCTAAACCCTGATTTTGTTTGGACATGTACCCTGCTGTGCAGCCTGTACTTCAGGGAAGGTGGGCTCAATCCCCACCAGGGATGGGGAGAGATATTTAGGGAAGGTCATGCTCTATCTTTAAAAGATTCTCAAGAAAGTGAACAGCCTTCTTAATGTCCTTGTATGTTGTCTCCAAGGATCCCAGGACAGAGTGGCTAAACACTTGGCTGCTAACTGAAAGGTAAATAGTTCCAATCCACTAGTTGCTCTGCAGGAGACAGATGTGACAGTCTGGTTCTGTAAGGGTTAACATCCTTGGAAACCCTTTGGGACAGTTCTACTCTGTTCTATACGGTCACTGTGAGTTGGAATCCACTCAATTAGGTTGGTTTATTTTTTAATGAGATATTTTATTTTATTTTATTTATATTGATGAAAAGCTATTCATTCACTTTTTTAAAGTTTTCTGTGAATTGAGTGATAGTTCACATTGGAGAACATTAGTGTTGCAGTCATCCTATCATATTTTGTTTCATTGCAGATTACAATCCTTTGCATACATCATCATTTAAAAGTATTTGCTTCTATTCCCTCTGTTTATTGCTTTTGCTTTGATATACACAAAAACACTCAGAAATATATAATCATTGAAACAACAAAAGGGTGCATTCTGCAAGTCTGCCTCCTAGCTGCCAGCACACAGCTTTTCTCTTTCCATGACTCTAGAGTCCTCAGCTGCTCTCTCTCTCTCCATGCGGTCACCTCTGCCTCTATCTCTGGTGTTGCTGCTGCTTCTTTGGATAGGGCCCCACATTCTGTTCACATTCTCCTCCCTTGATGGCCCTAGGGTCCTGTATTCCTAAATTGTAAAATTAACTACTCCCCTCTTTATGTTATAAAAGTTCTACCTTTACAGTTGTAAAAATCGCAATTAGTCGTATTAACAATTACTCACTATTGAATCAAAAGAATTCTATCTCTATCTTTCACCAGACCCAACTAGAAAAGATGAAAACTATATAGTAGGGATTCTACCTTCCCCTGCACACCCTAAAACTAAACTCCCTGTTGAAAATTTGTAAACCAGCCACTTCGTGCCTTTATAGTCTCCCCTCCCCAATTTAGGTAGTTAATGTCTAAGTTGCCTGTCCCTATCAGCCCTGTATACTGAGGGAATAGACTTGTCCATTAGGTTTGGTTTTTGGTTTTACATTGTCTCCAACTTTGATGTTGACAGGGGTTGAAACCATGTTTAAAATGTGAGAAAACAAGCTCCTGGATAAAGCTATTCTACTAAGAATGCAGGAAAGAAATATTGGACTTGAGTCCTTGAAGACATCTTGGAGCAGCTGAAGCTGCTTTTTTGAGCTAATTATTCTCCTTACTTTTAAGCTATTTGTCTTGGAGCTTTCTGTTTCTTGCAACCTAAAGTATCCTAACAAATATAACCCCTCCAACCCAAAAGGTTCCCTTCATACATTGTCTTTACCATGCTGAATCTGGAATACTCACACAGACCATCACAATAAACTATTTACTACTGTCATATTGGGAGCACAGTGGCTCTGTAAGATAAACACTGGACTGCAAACCACAAGGTCAGCCATTTGAGCCCACCAGCTCCTCTGCAGGAGAAAGATGAAGTTTTCTGTTCCTGTAAAGACCTACAGCCTCAGAAATGCTATACAGGATCACAAGGAGTTGGAAACAACTCCTGGCACTTACAGCTTGTTGTTGTTGTTAGGTGACATCGAGTCAGTATCAACTCATAGCGACCTTATGCACAACAGAACGAAACACTGCCCTATCCTGGGCCAACCTCACTATTTTGCCACGCTTGAGCCCATTAATGCTGCCACTTTCCCAATCCATCTCACTGGGGGTCTTCCTCTTTTTCTCTGACCCTCCACCTTACCAAACATGATATCCTTCTACAACGACTTGTCCTTCCTGACAACATGCCCAAAGTGTGAGACATGAAGTTTGGCCATCCTGGCCTCCAGGGAGCATTCTGGCTGCACTTCTTCCAACACAGATTTGTTGGTTCTTTTGACAGCCCATGGCACTTTCAATATTCTCCTCCACAACCTTAACTCAAAAGCATCAATTTTTCTATGGTCTTCCTTATTAACTGTCCAGCTTTCACATGCATATGAAGTTAATGAAAATACCATGGCTTGAGTCAGGCACACCTAGTCCTCAAGCTGACATCTTTGCTCTTCAACACTTTCAAAAGGTCTTGTGCAGCAGATTTGCCTAATGTAATATGTCATTTGATTTCCTGACTGTTGAGTGTTGATAATTGATCCAAGAAGAATGAAGTCATTGACAACTTCAATCTTTTGTCCGTTGATAAGAATATTGTTTATTGGTCCAGTGGTGAGGATTTTTTATTTCTTTACATTGAG
>NW_006408908.1:628541-629714 GCF_000296735.1 Chrysochloris asiatica
TGTGAAGATGTATTAAGTTTCTTTGAAGTTCCCTCTAGTCTACTAAAAGCACAGCTGAATCAAGTCATCCCATCAGTGCCTTCTCCCACTTTCTCTTACCTAGACCCAGTAGGGCAGAAACACTGTTTGGTGGGAGTTACAGACTCTGGCTAGAAGAGATATTAGATAATTCACTGCACCACAGGCCACACCTGGCTCTTCTAGTCATTATCATTTTCATACATGAAGAAATAACTTTCCATCATTTTTATTGTGAACACTTATGAAAGCATGTAAGTCAGCCACTTCATGACTTTATCATCCACAAGTTTTTGATAGCCATTTTCTAAACTGCCTATCTCTGTTAACTCAGTCCTCTGAGGAGACATGTTCTTCATATAAAATAATCTTCTGTTCTTGTTGAAACTTTAGGCACTGCATAAGCAAATACGTCACAACAAGCAATCAAAGCTGTAGCAATTTACACTAGCTTCAACACCTCTTTCTTCATTCAGTTGAATTCTGGTCAATTCAGCCCTAGCCATTCAGGGTAGGTCAAATGGGTACTAAATGCAAGCAAGCTTCAGAGTCCACACACCCCTCCCTATATTTCAGGCCAGCTGATCCCTTTACTCTTTCAGCCCTAGCTCCCCCCTGGGCTAGGTTAGTATTCATAGGCTCAGGAGGCTACACAACTCCCCAAACTCTAGACCAGACAGATTTCCTTCTTTTCTGTCAACTAATCTCACCATTAATGCACTATTTTCCACTTCCACTAATCAAGTGGGCCGATGTGGCCAACAGTGAGCATACCAGTCTGTCTGCTTGCAGGCTCACTTTAACTTTCAGTTCTAGAATGGAGTTTTCTCTGATAGGCACAGACATTTCTTGCTTCAGTGCAAACTGCTTGCTTGATATTGAAAAATTCCAGTCATTTTCTTTCTTCAGGTGTTTCCTTTAGAGAAAAATCTGTGCTTTCAACATTTTGGGTGGGGCTCAGTATTCTATGTAAGCCCCTTACTGTATACACAGGCTATTGGCTTAAAATAAAGCTTGTTCCTTTCACACAATTCCTAATTCCCCTTTTAGTATATCCAAACAAATGTAGGTGAAAGTAGATTTACAAGCTCACTGAAATCAAGGAAAAGCTGCCTCCTCATAGAGCAAACCATGATGACGTGAATGGAGTAAAGC
>NW_006408908.1:629814-637070 GCF_000296735.1 Chrysochloris asiatica
CACATGATTTAATTCTGCAAATTCAATGATTTGTTCATTTCAAATACCTTCTTTAGACAGCATAAACGATGACTATACACATGAACCGCACCAGATTGAATACATAGAAATCAAATTGACTACATCTGTGGAAAGAGATGATGGAAAATCTCCATATCATCAGTCAAAACTTACTAACTACTGTCATATTAATTACCATCTTCTAGGCACTACTCAATGTTTTACATACAGTAACTTATAAAATAGTCACAAACTCTATGTGAAGAAACTGAAGAAACTGAAACATAGACAGGTTGTTTAAATTTCCCAAAGTACCATACCTAGTAAGTGGCAGCAGTGTGATTTAAATCTAGATATCCTGCCAAAGTGGCTAGAAGAACAAAAGACACTTCTTGACAGAAAGACCAAGAAAAAAACAAACAGGCTGTTACAAGAACAAGCAAACTGTTTGCCTGAAAGCCATCAAGGCAAGAAAAGTTAGTCCTTTAGGACAAACCCCTTCCAAGACTGAACTCAAAGAGAACACATGACCAGCCTTGTAAGTCTTGTAAGCCACCCTAGTCTATTTGTGAGTGGAAGTGAGGGAAAGGCAGCAATGAAGACATGGGCTGAGTTCGACCATTTCCATAGACACTGTCAACCTTGAAATGAGAGAGAGAAGAGGAAAGTCTGGTTGGTCCTAAATTCAGGGAGACTTGGGACATCCTGAGCACAAGGACGCTGACCTAGCCACTGGGAGCTAGAGCTGAAAGTGGAACAGCCAGTTGATCTGTAGTGTGGGGAGGTGTGCAAGAATGTCTAAACTTGTAGATAGTACCCATTTGACCTAGCCTGTATGGCTTGATGATCAGAACTTGACTAGAGGAAAATAAAGAAGCTTGATACAGGAAGCAAGTGCAAATTGCTACAATTTGATGAAGTTGACCTTTGAATATGGATGTAGTTTCTTAAAATTCCTACCGAGAGGGAAGGAGTCTTCACATTCAGGATCAAACCTAACCCCTGAGTTCACAGGGTTGATTTGTTGTTGTTAAGTGCCATCAAGTCCGTTCTGACTCATAGCAACCCTGTAAAGGGCTTCTGAGGAGCAGCTGGTGAGCTTGAACTGCCGACCTTGCTGATTAAAGCAACTTTGCAATCCAGTGCATTAACCACACCAGGACTCCCACAGGGTTGATAGGGACAGGCAATTTAGACAACGGCTACCAAAAATGGGGAGCTATAAAGGTACAAAGTGGCTTTACAAGTTTTCAAGATTGTACTTAGTTTCATAATCATAGGGATATGGCAGACTACCCACTGAATAGTTTTACTCTTGCCTAGGTGGGTCTGGTAAAAGGGGGTGGGGGAAGATGGGGATAGGATTCTTTTGACTCAATAGTGAGTAATTATTATCATGACTAATTGGGATTGTCACAATTGCAACGGTAGCACAAAGGGGGGAATGGTTAATCTTTCATTCCAGAAACACTTCAAGAGTGAAGAACATGAGTGCAGCATGGGAGCCTAACCAGAGAAGCAGCAACACCAGAGGCAGAAGCAGAAATAATGGCACAGAGAGATAGAATAGCTGAGGACTCGACCCACAGCATGAGAAAGGCTGTGTGCTGGCAGGCAGGAGGCTGGCTTGCAAAATGTGCACTGTGGTTGTTTAAATGAATATATATTGTCTGTGTGTTTTGTGTACATAAAAAAGGGGGTGAGGATAGAGATAAATACTATTAATTGATGGGGCGTGAGGGGGAATTGTAATCATTGCAATGAAACAAAGTATAATTGGTTGAGTGCAAAACTGATGATCTGCCTCATAAACTATTACTCATTTACAATAAAAGCTTTTTTAAAAACTCTAGATAGCCTGGAGTGAAGGTACATGCTCTTAACCATGGCTCTATCAACAACCAGGAATTCAATGAATGGGGAGTTCTGGGTCTTCATGGTCCAAGAAGGAGACACATTTTCTCAGTCTTTTCTCAGATTCTAATGAATTACCTTGCCTTCGTTGGGTGAGGGGCCCTCCATATTCTACCTAACTTCCAGATACCACCTCATGATGTCTCTTCTGCAATGTAAGGAAACCCATGCTGATTTCATGGTACTTCTGATAGGTGGCTACTTTATCTCTCTACAACTAAAGATTCGGAGACTGCTGCCCTTAAGGTTTCTGAGAAAAATGACCCAGGAACTCTCAGCTGCATGCATTCTTTATCGCTAATCAGGACAGCACCAGGATGAACTGAACACCAGACAGCTCAAGAGGCAGCCAAGAGCCAGGGAGAAAGAACCTTCCAAATTTCCTTGAGGCCCCAAGCTCAGCTCTCTTAAGTCCCTTCCATAACTTAGAAATTCCAAGCTTTTTTGCAATATTTACTGGATCCACTCTAAACCAAAGAAAACAAACCCACTGCCAAGGAGTAGATTCCAACTCATAGTGACCCTATATAGCATTTCCAAGACTATAAATCTTTACAGTAGCAAAAAGCCTCATTTTTCTCCTTATAAGCAGTTGGTGGGTTTAAACTGTCAATCTTGTGGTTAGGAGCCCAACACTAACTCACTGTGTCACCAGGGCTCCATAAACAAAAGGAAGAGCTTGAAATTATTAATTTGAAATTTGGAAGAGAGACCCGGTGGAAATAAATCTCAAGCTTCTGAGCAGGGCGTGAGGGGGCAGAGGGCACGGGCTGCTCTGCTGGTGCTGATGAGGCAAAGAAGCCTTGTTAGCTTGTGGTTCACAGGACCAAGACCACAGAAACCAAACAGGAAGAAGAGGCCCCTTCCACCTCCTCTAGGTTTGCAGTCATTCTCTAGTGTTTCCAATTAGTGGAGTTTAATGTGATGAAGTCAGGAGGCCTATCTGATACAAACAGTTAATACTCTCATCTGCCAACTACAAGGTTGGAGGTTCGAGTCCACCCACAAGCACCTTGGAAGAAAGGCCTGGTGATCTACTTCCAAAAAACATCAGGCATTGTAAACCTTCGGGGTACAGTTCTACTCTGACACACATGGAGTAATCATGAGTCAGAATAAACTCAAAGGCAACAGTAAGTCAGATGACAATGCAACATCACAGAACATAGAGGGGAAAGTTTGAATCTGAACGACAAAGCCTGATCTCTCACTCACCATAAATATGATGAACAGCAGCTCCAAGATACATGGATGTTTGTCAGTGGGACTTCAGTGTAATAAGAGAATTCTTATTTCACTTCCACCTCAGCTGCATTGACGGCACAAATGAGGGGCAGCCATATTAGAAGGGCAACTCTAGAGAAATTGGTGTGTGAGACTCAGAGTCACCTGGTAGACAAAGTTGCTATCTGGTCTGAGTATTAGGGAACATTTACTGTGGACTGAGAGGGATTATTATTAGACCTTTTCTGGATGCTAGGTAATATAAGAGAAGGTTGATGGCAGGTTTGATACCGTGTGGCACTGCAGGATAAACACTAGACCACAAAGTCAGTTTGAGCCACAAGGTCAGTGGTTCTAACTCAGCAGCCATTCCTCAGAAACCCTAGAGAGGGTTCTGTGAATGAGAACTGACTTGACAATACTAAACAAGTATTACAGCATCAATATACTACTTCCACAGATCCTCTCTTAATTGTTTGAGGAAAAAGTTGCTGCCACCTCTTCTGAAGATGGGAAGATGCCATTACCATTCATGTGACAAGAAGTGTTATGTTCCTGGTGAATAAACACTTATTAAGCCCTATCTTTCAGGCACTCTTAAGTAAGCGTACCATTTACTAGCAATGTTGTTGTTGTCAAATGCCGTTGAGTAGATTCCAACCCATAGCGACCCTTTATAGGGTTTCCAAGGAGCAGCTGGTGAGCTTGAACCACCAACATTGCAGTGCAAAGAGTTCTGCAGTCTGGCATATTAACCCACAGTGCCACACCAGGTCAAATTAAACCTAGGTCAAATTAAATTAGTTCTTTAAACCCATTTTTCCACATCTGTGAAATGGAGATAATACTTCTGCCTATTCCAAACAGATAATACTTCTGCCTATGTTGGGAAAAATTAAGGAATTTAAAATATATATATATATTGTGAATTGAATGATGGTTTATAGACAAAATCAACTTCAAATTTAGCAAATTATATGCACTGCTTCATCTCAATGATTGCAATCCCTTCCTTGCAACAGCAGTTATCCCACTTCCTCCCTGTGGCTTCCCTTTTGCATCTTATATTTCACAAATGAACAAAGAAAAATATATTTGATGTACACATATAAAGCAAAATTATATGCTCTGGTAGCATAGTGGTTACGAGTCGGGCTGCGAACCTTAAGGTCAGCAGTTCTAAACTACCAGCTGCTCTGCGGGAGAAAGATGAGGCTTTCTACTCCTGTAAAGATTTACACCCTCGGAAACCCTGTACAGGGTCACTATGGGTCGGAACCGACTCGACGGCACTTAACAACAACAACAACATTTAAATGTCCAAAGGTCACATTCTACAAGCCAGCCTCCTTCCTACCCACAGGCATATAGCCTTATTCAGTACATGGTCCTAGAGCCCGCAGCTGCTGTGTCTTTATGGCACCTCCTGTGCCACCTTCTCTGCTGTTGATGCTTTTCTAGGTAGGGATCTCATGCTCTACTCATGCTCTTCCTTCTTAATGGTCCTTTGATCGTCTAGTTCTGAAATGAAGGATTTACTCCCCTCTTTTAGTTATACATCTTCTACAATTATAGTTGAGACCATCACAATTACTTCTGCTAACAATGATAAAATCCTATCACCACCATCCCCCATCCCCTGTCACTAAGTCCATCTGGAAAAGAGGAAAACTATTCATTGGGGATTCTACCTTACCCCTTTAATTCTGAAACTAAGCACATTCATGAAAGGTTATAAGGCAACCAGCCACTTAATGCCTTTATAGCTCCCCCATTTTTTGATAGGGGCTGGCAGTTTAGACATTGACTATCAATCCAGTACACTGAAAAATAAGCTTGTTCCTTGATATGAAGACTCATTTCTTTCTGATTAGAATTTTGAGCAACTGCATCCATAAGCAAAAGTCCAGTTCATCAGATTGTAGCAATTTTCACTTGTTCACTGAAACAAACATGTTTATCTTAATTTCATTGAGTTCTAGTCAATTAGTCACCTAAACTAGGTCAAATGGGTACTAGCTATAAGTTTGGGAGTTCATGCACACCTCCCTGCACTTCAGACCAGCTGACTGCTTCACTTCAGCCCTAGTCCCCAGGAGCTATGTCATTGCTCATGTTCTTAGGCGTTCACACATCTCCACAAATTTCAAAGGACCAGCTTCTTGTCTTACTGATTCTTTCTATTGTTTTTCTGTTCTCTAATTAATTTATTTCTGCTCTAATCTTTATTATTTATTTTTTTCTGATGACTGTAGTAGGCTTACTTTCTGGTTTTTTGTAAGTGTTGGAGGTGCTGTGTTAATGTGTTGATTTTGGTTCTTTCTTATTTGGGGATATGTGTATTTATTACTATAAATTGTCCCCTAGGCCCTGCTTTTGCTGTGTCACAAAGGTTTGGGTAAATTGTGTTTTCATTCTCACTTTCTTTAATAATTTTTTTAAATTTTGTTTTTTATTTGTTGTATTTTTATTTGTGGTTTTTAAGCAGGGTGTTATTCAGTTTCCATATATTTGATTTTGTTTTCTTGATTTTCCTATTGTTGATTTCTAATTTTATAACATTGTGATCTGAGAATACTGTTTGTAGTATTTGAATGTTTTTAAATTTGTTGAGACTTGCTTTGTGACCTAACATATTGTCTATTCTAGAGAATGTTTCATGTGCTCTGGGAAAGAATGTGTAACATACTGTTGTTGGGTTGAGTGTTCTGTATAAATCTATGAGGTCAAGTTGATTGTATTGTTTTGTTCCTCTGTCTTTATTGAGTTTCTTTCTGGTTGTTAGGTCTTTTTTATGACAGTGGTATATTAAAATCTCCTATTATTGTAGAGTTACCTATTTCTTTCTTCAATTTTATTAGACTTTTGACTTATGTATTTTGAGGCCCCTTCAGTGGATGCATCGATATTTATTATGGGCATGTCCTCTTCTTCAATTGATCCTTAAATCATAATCATGTCCTTCCTTTTCTCTTATGCTAGCTTTAAAATTAAACTTTATTTTATTGGAGATTAATATTACCACTACTCCTGCTCATTTTTTATTGCCATTAGATTGATACAGTTTTTTCATCTTTTAATTTTTAATTTATGTTTCTCTGTAAGTATAAGGTGTGTCTCTTGTAGACAGCTCATTGAAAGGCCTTGTTTGCTTATCCAATCTGTTATTCTATGGTGCATTTAATACACTGACATTCAATGTAATTATCAATTGGTATGATTTTACTGCAGCGAGATCTTCAAAGCAGTGAGGTCTAACCACTACACTACCAGGCCTTGATCCTTCAAGATGGCGGATCGGGTAGACGTGTAGTGAGGAGCTCAGTCAACAACAACACAGAACACCGGGCCAAGAGGGATCATGAGATAATGTTGGAACTCTGAAACAAATATAAAGGTTTATTTGGAGGATCGGAGGGTTTACAGCTGGGGAATTTGAAGGGAATCCAGAAATCCATTGTTTTCTGGATCAAAACACTCAGCTGTTCCAGGAGCCACCATCTTGGGAGAGCTTATCTTGATTGTATCAGGATTGATAGTATCAGGAGCAAACATCTTGATTGTACCTTGATTATATCAGGATTGTATCAGGATTGACATCGAAATTTAAAGTGACAGTATCAAGATAAAACCAAACGACCACCACTCGTCTGTCTGTCGTCCTGTGGTGGATTGAGTTGCTGTGATTCTGAGGGCTATGCCGCCGGTATGGGTCACCCATGGTGGACAGGTTTCAGATGAGCTTCCAGACAAAAACAGACTTGGAAGAAAGAATGACAAATTACTTCCGAATCGCTAGTCACTGAAAACTCTATGAATAGCAGAGAAACATTGTCAGATACAGGACTGGAAGGTGGGAAGACACTCAGAATGTGACTGGGGGAAAAAAATGCCTCCTCAGAGTAGAGTTGACCATGATGATGTGAATAGAGTTAAGCTCAGGGGAGAAAAGCACACAGAACCTTCATTAGCTGATGGGCCACAACTCAAAATGAAGAGAAACAGCTGTAAACATCCATTGGAAATAGGAACATGGAATGTTCGAAGTATGAATCTGGGAAAATTGGAAGTTTTCAAAAATGAAATGGAACGCATAAACATTGATATCTTAGGCATTA
>NW_006408908.1:642418-649806 GCF_000296735.1 Chrysochloris asiatica
ACAACAAAATGTGCAAAGATCTGGAGTCAGAAAACCAAAAAGGAAAACCACACTCAGCTTTTCTCAAGCTGGGGGAGCTGAAGAAAAAATTCAAGCCTTGATTTTCGTTATTGAAGGATTCTCTGGGCAAATTATTGAATGATGCAGAAAACATCAAAAGAATATGGAAGGAATACACACAGTCACGACACCAAAAGGAAATGGTTGATATTCAAATATTTCAAGAGGTAGCATATAATTGAGAGTCAATAATACTGAAGGAAGAATCCTAGGTGTATTGAAGGCACTGGCAAAGGACAATGCACTGGGAAGTTAAGTAATAAAAAATGAAATCTTTCAACAACCTAATGCAGCAATGGAGATGTTGCCAAGACATTTGGAAGAAATGTTGCCAAGACATTTGGAAGAAAACTACCTACTCAACTTACTGGAAGAGATCTGTATTTTTGTCCATTCCAAAGAGAGTTAACCCAACGGAATGCGGAAATCATCAGACAATATCATAATATCGCATGCAAGTAAAATTTTGCTAAGTATAGTTTTAAAATGGCTGCAACCATACATAGAAAATGTCTAGGGGTCCAAACCAGATTCAGAAGCTGACTTCAGATGGATCTTGGCTGAAAGTAGAAATTATCAGGAAGATGTTTAGCTGTGCTTTCTTGACTGCATAAAGTCTTTTGATTGTGTAGATCATGACAAGCTATGGACAACATTGAGGAGAATGAATATTCTGGAACATGAGGAACCTGTGCGTGGACAAAGAGGCAGTTGTTTAAACAAAACAAGGGAACACTGAATGGTTTAAAATTAGGAAGGGTGTGTGGCAGGGTTGTATTCTTTCATTATAGCTATTCAATCTGTATGCTGAGTAAATAATCTGAGAAGCTGAATTATATGAAGCAAAACATGACATCAGAATTGGAGGAAGACTCATTAATAACCTGCAATATACAGATGATACAACAACCTTGCTTGATGAAAGCGAAGCAGACTTAAAATATTTATTGATGGAAATGATAAACCACAGACTTTGGTATGGATTGCACCTCAATACAAAGAAAACAAAACTCCTCACCACTGTACCAATACACAGCATCCATATGTATGGAGAAAAGATTGACATTGTCAAAGATTCATTTTGCTTGAATTAACCATCAAGATTCATGGAGGCAGCAGTCAATAAATCAAACAATATATTGCATTGGACAAATTGGCTGCACACGACCTTTTTAAAATGTTGAAGAGCAAAGATGTCAGTTTGAAGACCAAGATGTGCCGTATCCAAGCCAAGTTATTTTCAATAACCTCATACGCAGTTGAAAGTTGGACAGTGAATAAGGAAGACCATAGAAGAATTTATGCATTTGAGTTATGGTGTTGGAGGAGAGAGAATATTTTAAAATACAATGGTCTGCCAAAAGAACTAACCAATCTGTGTTGAAAGAGGTACAGCCAGAATGCTCCTAGGAGACAGGATGTCCAGACTTTATTTCTCTTACTTTGGACATATATTAGGAGTCCCTGGAAAAGGACATCATGTTTGGTAAAGTGGAAGGTTAGAGAAAAAGAGGAAGGCCTTCAATGAGATGGATTGACACAGTAGCAGCAGCAATGGACTCAACCATCAATGATTGTGAGGTGGGTGTAGGACCTGGTGGTGTTTTATTCAATTGTTTCATTTTGTTATATTGTTCATAGGGTTACTATGAGTCAATACCAACTCCATGGCACCTAACAACAACAACAACAATATCAATTCTTTGGTATCTTTCCCTTTTATACATCCTTCTCCCTAATTGTGATTTGTACTTTTAATTTCATTTTTCTCCCTTATTAATTCTGTGGGGTTGTTTTGTTTGTCTGTTTGTTTTTTAACTCTGGTTCTTTTTTCTGTCTTGGATTTTTATATTCTTATTCTAGCTGTTGACTGCCTTTCAATTCTTTTTCTTTTTTCATAGTTGTTTGCTTGTTTGTGTCCATTCTCTCTTGTGTGTGTGTTTTTTCTTCCTGCCTCACCCAACAGGGGACAGTAACTGTGCCCATACAGTCCAGCTACAGCTGTACCTTTACAACCCCACCCACTGGCCAAGAGCCAGCACCAACTGCTATGCACCTAACAAAAACAACAACCAACATCAACCAAACCCATTATAAACTGAGCTGCATATGGTATGATTTAAGTGAAAACAAAAGAAAAATACTATTTCCCAAAAGCATCACAGGCTTATGCTTCAACATATCTTTTTGGAGGGCTCAGTACAATCCATAACAAAATGCTAATGAACAATAGAAACCAATGGACTATTGATACAGGCTACAATGTGTATGAATCTTAAAATAATTACCCTAGTAGATGAAGCCAGATGAAAATGTATTTATCATATTAATCCATTTATGCAAAATTATATAAAATGCAACTTAATCTATAGTTACAGAAAGTTGATCAGTATGGGTTGGACTGAAGGGAGGGATAACAAAGCTCTGTGAGGAACTTCTTTGAAGTGATAGATTGTCTAGATCATGTTCATTGTCTAGATCTTAGTGAGGATTTCACCACTAATCAAAGTGTACATTTTAAAGTGCAATTTATTGATGCCAACTCTGATGTTGTTCTTGCTGAGTGCTGTCTAGTTGGTTCCAACTCATAGCAACCCTATTTAGAGTTTTCCAAAGAGAAGCTGGTGAGTTTGAACTGTCAACCTTGTTGTTTTGCACTTATCCTACAACACCACACCAGGATTCCATGTTAACTATACTGTGATAAGATTAGTTAAAATATTCTCTCTGACTGGAATACAGCATATTCAAATGATTATTTCTATGGTGGGTAACTTTTGGGAAACCGTTTTTCTCTATTTTTTTTATACTTTAATTTTCAGTTTCTGCTAGTAAGCATGTGCAGTAAAAAATGAGTGTATGTTGTGAAAATACAAAAAAATCAAATGATAGGAAAATACTATACAGGGCTTAGTAACATGATTAATTTTACAGGAACACTGTAGCTAAGTAGCCCTTTGTGGGCTCATCTGGGAACCCAATCACCATTTATAACTCTGCTTCTGTAAAAAAATGCACTCTCCATTCCAAATACTGATTTCTAGTTGAGATTTCAGAATAGTTGTATTTTCTTTTGGACTCTCTTGGCAGTAGAGTCTTTTGTTTCAGATTTTATTCATAAGATTTTCACTTATCTCCTTGAGGGTATTTTTTCCCCCACAATGAAGTGGTTCTTTAAAAATGGAAAGAATATTTGTATGGAAAATGGGAAAGATGAGGATTGAGGGCAGATCATTTTTCTGTTGATCCACTGGCAGTTCTCAATGCGGTTACGATCAGATACAAGAGTATAAACATTGCCCCTTGTTACTGCATATGCCTGTTTTCTCTCTCCATGTACAGGTTACCACCTCAATCCCAAACCTTCTAATGATGGCAACTCTTAAGTAAGCCTCCTGTTAGAAGAGAGATTCAGTCATATCAGTAGCCTCTTCCAAGTCAGTTCTTCTACTCTAGTCAGACCTAAGAGAATGTCTGCTTTCCAACTAAGTTCACACCATAAGATTTTTGTCAAACAAGGCACAAAGTGAATAGCAGGCTGGGACATTTTAATTTAAATTTTATTTTTTAGACATTTTTAAACTGATGAAATTTGATCTGATTATTATGGGAGAGAGACAATAATCAAATCCAACTGAAATTAGAAAAATGGTAATGAAATGTATAAAAACACTTTACAGAGGGTTTGAAAAAATAAGGAAGAAGTCAGGAAAGCACTATGGAAACAATCAAATAAGATAGATACATCATTGGAAACAATTCAAAACCTACAAAAAGAGGTCCAAATGAGTAATAATAGAATATCAGAAATGGACAATACACTGACAGAGCAAAGGAGTAGATTTTAAAAGATGGAAGCCAGAACTAGTGATCTGGAAGACAAATCTCTCAATACTACTAAGATTAAAGAGCAAGCAGAAAAAGATTTAAAAATATGAAGAAGGTCTAAGATTCATGTTGGACAACATGAAGAGGAATAACTTAAGAATTATCGGCATTCTAGAATAGGAAGAGTAACGCAAGTCCACAAAGGAGATAGCTGAAGAGCTGCTGGAAGAAAATTTACCTAACATCATGAAAAGTGAAAAAAGATAAGCATCAATGAAGCTCAATGAAGCCCAGGAAGGATAGACACCTCCACCCCCCTGAGAAAATCACTAAGATATATAATAATCAAGCTGTCCAAAATCAAAAACAAGGAGAGAATCCTGAAAACAGCTAAGTAAAAGAGAAGTGCAACATACAAAGGCAAGCAAAACAGATTAAGCTTGGATCTTTCAGCAGAAACCATGCAGGCAAGAAGGCAATGGGGAGACATATATAAAACCCTGAAAGAAAAAAAACTGCTAACCAAGAATCTTCTATGCAGCAAAACTGTCACTCAAATACAACAGTGTAATCAAAACACTCTAGGATAAACAGAAGCTAAGGGATTTTGCCAAAGTCAACCCTGCACTGCAAAACAATGCTCTGTGGACTGAGAACCAACAAGAACAGACAACAATCAGAGATTGACATACATGACAACACCACCCAGAACTCAATCCACAAATGGAAGAGTCGAGACCAGAACAAAACTATAAAAACAAATTCAGAGGATCTGGGAGGTCAGACTATGATCAAACTATTACAATGTGAAAGAAGGTAAACACATAGGAACAGAGATTAGGTGGGGAAAAGGTCAGGTAGATTACAGGGAAAAAATAGACTGTCTTAAATGGAGGAAAAAGTTAATGGGATATAAGGTAAGCTCAAAGAAAATTAACACTTCACAACATACCAAGAAAATGAAAATCCAAGAAGAACATGGAAACATTAAAACTATGAATAAGCTAACAAGAAAGAACACAAAAAACATTAACTCAGTACAGGATGGCATGCAGAACAAAGACACCAGCAGCAACTACACAAAAAACAAACATGACAGCAATTAATCCATACCTATTGATAATTACATTCAATGTAAATGGATTAAATTCACCAGTAAAGAAACAGAGAGTGGCAAAATGGATAAGAAAACAACATCCCTTAATATGCTGTCTGTAAGAGACACACCTTACACACAAAGACAAAAACAGAGGATTTTGTTTTTAAAATTCAAAGGATGGGGAAAAAATATATACCAAGCTAATTGCAAGAAAAAATTAGCAGGAGTGGCAATACTAATCTCTGATAAAATGAACTTTAAGGCCAAAAACAGCATAATAGATAAAGATGGGCATCATCTCATGGTTAAAGGTACATTTTGAACAATATGGTATAACCATAACAAATATCTATGTTCCCAATGAAAGAACTCCAAATATATAAAGCAAACTCTAATAGATTTGAAGAAAGAAAGAGACAAATCTATAATAATAGCAGGCAATTTTAATACATCACTTTCTAAAAAGGATAGAGCAATCAAAAAGAACCTCGACAAAGACACAGAGGAACTAACCAACACAATCAGCCAACTGAACCTCATAGATGTGTACAGAGGGTTCAACCCAACAACAGCACAATACACATTATTTTCCAATGAATATGGAACAATCTCCAGAATAGACCATGTGTTAGGTCACAAAACAAGCCTCCATAGATTTACAAACATCAAAATAATACACATCTTCTCAGATCACAATGCTATAAAATTAGAAATCAACAATAGGAAGACCAAGGAAATAAAGTAAAATATATGGAAACTGAATAACAACCCTGCTGAAAAGAGATTGGGTAATAGAAGAAATAAAGTGTGAATTCAAAAAGTTCCTAGAAGCATATGAGAATGAGAACACAACATATCTTAATCTTTGGAACATGACAAAGAAATGCTGAGATATAGTTTATTGCAATAAATGCATGCATCCAAAAAGAATAAAAGAACCAAAATAAAAAAATTAATGCAACATCTCCAACAAATAGGAAACAGACCACCAAAGTAAACTGACAATCAACAGAAGAAAGGAAATAATAAAGATTTGAGAAGAAATAATTGAGTCAGAAAGCAGAAAAACTAAAGAAAGAATCAATAGAACAAAAGCTGGTTCATTGAAAGAATTAACAAAATAGACAAACTATTGGCAAACCTAACAAAAGAAAAGAGGGAGAAGACACAAATAACATGCATGAGAAACCACATGGGTGATGTCACAACAGAACCAATAGAAATAAAAAGGATAATAACAGAATATTATGAAGAATTGTACTCCAATAAATTTGAAAACCTAAAGGAGATGAATACATTTTTAGAAAAGCACGACCTACCTAACCTTACACAGAGTGAAGCAGAAAACTTGAACAGACCTACAACAAAGGTAGAAATGACCAGGACATCAAAAACTACCATCCAAAAAAGTCCAGGTCCAGATGGCTTCAAAGGTAAATTTTAGTAAACATCCAGGGAAGAGCTGTCACAAATTCTACTCAAATTATTCCAGAATATAAAAGAGGATGGAAAATTCTCTAATACATTCTATGAAGCAAGGATAACCGTCATGCCAAAACCAGGGAAGGACATCACTAAGAAAGAAAATTTAGACAAATACCCCTCATAAATGCAAAAATTCTTAACAAAATCCTAGCCAAAGAATTCAACAACACGTCAAAAAAATAATACATCATAACCAAGTAAGTTTCATACCAGGGATGGAAGGATGGTTCAACATTAGAAAAACAATCAGTGTAATCCATCATATAAATAAGAAAAAGGAAAAGAACCACATGATCATGTCAATTGATACAGAAAAGGCATTTGACAAAATCCAACATCCATTCCTGATAAAAACACTCAACAAAGCAGGAATTGAAGGAAAATTTCTCAACAAAATTAAGAGCATATATATAAAACCAACAGCTAACATCACTTTCAATAGAGAGAAACTGAAAGTCTTCCCCTTTGAGCAGGTACCAGACAAGAATGCTCTTTATCACCACTCCTATTGAATATTGTGTTGGAAGTCTTAGCCAGAGCCACACGGCAAAATAGGGAAATTAAAGGCATCCAAATTGGCAAAGAGGAAGTAAAACTCTACTTGCAGATAATATGGTCCTATACATGGAAAATCCCAAAGACAGCAAAAACAAAAACAAAAGTGAATTCATTGGAAGATTCAGCAAAGTGGCAGGGTACAAGATCAACATACAAAAATCAGTGGGATTCCTCTGCACTAATAATGACAACACTGAAAAGAAAATTAGGAAAGCAATACCATTTACAATTGCCACCAAAAGATGAAATATTTAGGAATAAATGTAACCAGAGAAACAAAGAACCTATACAAAGAACACTATAAAACACTACTACAAGAAACCAAAAGAGACTTACAAAAACGGAAGAACATACCATG
>NW_006408908.1:651811-653072 GCF_000296735.1 Chrysochloris asiatica
TGACATCTTTGCTCTTTGTGCAGCAGATTTGCCTAATGCAATGTGTCTTTTGATTTCTTGACTGCTGCTTCCATGAGTGTTCATAGTTGATCCAAGAAAAATGAAGTCCTTGACAACTTCAAATTTTCTCTGTTGATAGGAATGTTGTTTATTGGTCCAGTGGTGAGGATTTTTGTTTTCTTTACATTGAGATGCAATTCATATTGAAGGCTGTGATTTTTGATCATCATCAGTAAATATTTTAAGTCCTCTTCACTTTCAGTAAGCAAGGTTGTATCATCTGCATATTGCAGGTTGTTAATGAATCTTCCTCCAATCCTGATACTATGTTAGGCTGAGTGAAATAATTCAGTCACAAAAGGACAAATACTGCATAAGACTATTATTGTAAAAGCTTAAGAAAAGATACCCACACTAAATGGGGGGAAAAAATCTTTGTTGGTTACTAGTGGGGATGTGGTGGGAAGTTTAGGGGGAGGTGGAGGGAGACAATGGCAGGGCACAGGGTAGGGAAAAGACCCATCGTAGTTCAGGTGTTGCGGGAGGGCAATACACAATAAGGTAGAGGGGGTGGAAGAACAAGGTAGATAGAGGAACACTGAGACAGATTTGCATGGGCTAAATGGGACAGAGGTAAATAGTGATGTATGCTCAACCTTGGAAGAACAGGGCTCTGTGATACAGGGATGGAGGCATAGTCTGAAGATGGGAAATAATACTAAGATGCTTGACTGTCTTATGAATATTGGTTTCCCTTGCCTCTGGTAGTGTAGTGGTTATGAATCGGGCTGGGAACCACAAGTCAGCAGTTAGAAACTTCCAGCTGTTCTGTGGGAGAAAGATGAGGCTTTCTACTCCTGTAAAGAGTTATAGCCTCAGAAACCCTGTACAGCATCACTATGAGTCGGAACCAACTTCATAGCACATAACAGCAACAACTATTGTAAAATAGACACTTGAGTGGGATAGAAAGTAATGTCAGAAAGCATGATTACAGAAAGCTTGTAAGCCCATCTTAAGCCTATAACTGATTGGAATACCTAAAAGGGGTTCTACAACTTGCCCAGTGACATAGGCACCTTGCGGAGTCTTTGCAGTGTATACGACCTTTAGGTGGAATCTTGAGCCCCATCCAGAACATTCTCAGGAGGGACATCCCCACTAGAAAGGACAGGAAAACTACCTGGAACAGCTAGAGCAACAGAAGATACATCTTCAAAGAATGATCATCAGGAAAAAACCCAAACAAAAATGGAAGTAT
>NW_006408908.1:654765-658808 GCF_000296735.1 Chrysochloris asiatica
GACTTGTATCAATGCTATGCACAACAGAACAAAATATAGCCCAGTACTACCTCATCCTCACAACTGCTATGTTTGAGCCCATTGTTGCTGCCACAGTGTAAATCCATTTTGTTGGGGTCTTCATCTTTTTCACTGACCCTCCACTTTTTCAAGCCTGATGTCATTCTCCAGGGACTATTCCCTCCTGCCAACATTCCTAAAGCACAAGAGATGAAGTCTCACCATCCTCACTGCTAAGGAGAATTTTGGCTGTACTTCTTTCTGGCTATACTTCTTTCAAGACAGATTTGTTTGTTCTTCTGGCAGTTCATAGTGCTTTAATTATCTTGGCCAACATCAAAATTCACATGCATTAATTCTTCTACAGTCTTCCTTATTCATTGTCAAACTTTCACATGCATACAAGGTGGTTGAAAATAACACAGCTTTGGTCAAGTTGAGTACTCTCAAATTATCCTCAAATTGACATCTTTAAGACTTAAAGGAGGTATTTTTCATCTGATTTACCTAATGCACCACATCATTTGATCTCTTGACTGCTGTTACCATGATTGTGGATCCAAGAAAAATGAAGTTCTTGACAACATCAATTTTTTTCTCCATTGATCATGATATTAGGTATTGTTCCTGTTGTATTTTTGTTTCCTTTAGAGTGAGGTATAGTCCATTCTGAAGGTATTATCTATATGAAGCATTTGATCTTCTTTAGTAACTATCTTAAGTCCCCTTCACTTCCAGCAAGTAAAGTTGTATCATCTACATATTGTTGTTGTTATTAAGTGTGGATGAGTCAGATCCAACTCATAGCAATCCTGTATAGGGTCTCCAAGGAGCAGTTGGTGGGTTTGAACTGATGACTCTTTGGTTCAAACCAACCTTATGGTCCAGTGCTTATCCTATAGCTCCATACCAGGACTCCATTGTTTGTATATAGCTGATTATTAATTAGTCTTCTTCCAATCTTGAGGCCATGTTCTTCTTTGAATAATCCAGATTCTCCTGTTATTTGCTCAGAAGACACATTGAATAACTACAGTGAAAGCATACACCACTGGCACACACCATATCCATTTGTCTATTGAAAAACTTCCTTTTGGTCTATATACAGGTTCCTGATAAGCACAAAGAAGTGTTCTGGAATTCCCATTTTCCTCAATGTTATCCATAGTTTGTTAGGATCAACACAATAGAGTGCCTTTGTATAGTCAATAAATCACAAGTAACCATCCTTCTGGAGTCCTGGTATGACATTGCAGGATCATGTGCTGGACTGCAAGGTCAATTTGAACTGTAAGGTTAGTGGTTCAACCCACCATTCGTTCTTTGGAAACCCTAAACAGGGTCACTGTGAGTCAGAATAGACTTGACAACACTCAAAAACAACAACAAACCATCTTTCTGGTATTCTCTCTTTTTAGCCAAGATCCAATTGACATCAACAATGATATGCCTTCTTCCATGTCCTCTTCTGAATCCAGCCTTAATTTATGCCATCTTTTTGTGCATGCACGGCTGCAATAGATTTTTCATTATCTTCAGCAAAGTTTACTTGTATTTTATATTAATGATATTTCTCATTTAATGACTTTCTCATTTTGTTTGGTCATCTTTGTTTGGAATGGCCACAAATATGGATCTTTTCCAATCAGTTGTCTAGGTAGTTGTCTTCCCAATTATTTGGCATGGAAGAGTGAATGCTGCATCAGTTTGCTCAAATGTTTCCATTTGTATTCCATAAATATATGGAAACTTGCATTTTGCCATTGCAGTCAGTTCGCTTTGAACTTCTTCCTTCAATAGCATCAGTTCTTGATCGTATGCTACATTATAAAATGGTTGAACATCGATCAACTTTTGCTATAGTAACTGTTTATATTCCTTCCATCTTCTTTAGATGCTTCCTGCATCATTTAATATTTTCTCAGAATACTTCAGTTCTGCAAATTGAGATTTAGATTTTTTTCTTCAGTTCTTTCAGCTCAAGAAATGCTGAACATGTTCTTCTCTTTTGGTTTTCTAACTGCGGGTCTTACACATTTCATCTTAATACTTACTTTTTCTTCTCAAACTGCCCTTTGAAATTTCTGTTCCACTCTTTAACTTACTTATTTCTTCAATTCACTTAAGCTTCTCTATGCTCAATAATAAGTTTCAGAGTATCTTCTCACATCCATTTTGGCCTTTCATTTTGCTTTCTTCATGAATGATGATCTTGATGTCATCCCACAACTCCTCTGGTTTCAGTCATTAGTATCTAATGAATCAGATCTATTCATGAGACGGTCTCTAAAATCAGGTGGAATGAAGTAAAATCAAGGACATATTTGGGCTCTTGTGGAATTATTTGGATTTTCTTCAGCTTCAGCTCGAACTTGCATATAAATAATTTATGTTCTTTAATACAATTGGCCCCTGACCTTGTTTTGATTGATGATATTGAATTCCACCATCTCTTTCCACCACTTGTCTGTCAGTTTGTCACACTGTGATAGTGTGCATGTTGCTGTGGTACTGGAAGCCATGCCACCAGTAATTTGAATGCCAACAGTGACACACATGGTGGACAAGTTTCAGCTGAGCTTCCAGACTAAGTCAGACTTGAAAGGAGTGGCAGCCTACTTACAAATGTTTATCCACTGAAGACCTTATGAATAGCAGTAAAACATTGTCAGATAGCACCAAAATATTGAATATTGAAACATTATGAATAGCAGATATAGTACCAGAAGAAAAGTTCCTCAGATTAGAAGGCATTCTAAATAAAACTGGGAAATAGCTGCCTCCTCAAACTAAAGTTAATCATGATGATGTGAATGGAGTAAAACTCTTGGGACCTTCTTTGCTGATGGGGCACAACACAAAGAGAAACGCTGCAAACGTCCATAATTGGAACATGGACTATATGAAGTATGGGTCTAGGAAATTGGAGCTTGTCAAAAATGAAGTGGAACATATAAACATCAATATACTAGGCATTAATGAGTTGAAATGGACTAGTATTGGCCATCTCAAATCTGACAAGCACATGGTTTACTATGACAGGAATGACAAATTGAAGAGGAATGGCATCACATTCATCATCAAAAAGAATATTTCAAGATCTATCTTGAAGAAAAATGCTGTCTGTGATAGGATAATAGCCATATGCCTACAGGAAAGACCAGTTAATACCACTATTATTCAAATGTATGCACAAACCATGAAAGCCAGTGATGATGAAATTTAAGAATTCTACCAATTTCATTATTCTGAAATTGATCAAACATGTAAACATGTTGTATTGATAATTGCTTGTGATTGGAATGCAAAGGTTGGAAACAAAGAGGAGGGTACAGTAGTTGGAAAATATGGCCTTGGTTATAGAAATGATGCTGGAGTTCCCATGATAGAATTTTGCATGACCAATAACTTCTTCATTTGCAAATACCTTTTTTTAAAACAACATAAAAATGATTATAGACTTCAACAAGTGGAATACACATAAATCAAATTGACTACATGTGTGATAAGATCCAATGGAAAAGTTCCATATCATCAGCCAAAACAAGGTCAGCAGTAGATTGTGTAACAGATCATCAACTGCTCATATGCAAGTTCAGACTGAAGCTGAAGAAAATGAAAACAAATTTATGCGATCCAAAATATGACCTTGGACATATCCTGCCTGAATTAGAGATTATCTCAAGAATAGACTAGGTGCGTTATATACTAATGAATAAAAAGAAGAGTTGTGTTACAACATTCAAAAACATCATACAGGAAGAAAGCAAAAGGTCATTAAGAAGAGAAGGAAGAAAGAAAAGACCAAAATATTTCTCAGAAGAGACTCTGAACTGCTTACCAGCATATAGATGCTAAAACCAATGTAAGAAATGAGGAGGTAAAAGTGCTGGACAAAAATTTTCAAAAGGCAGCTCAAGAAGACAATCAAATGTTATAATGAAATATGAAAAGATCTAGAGCTACAAAACCAAAAATGGAAGAACACACTTAGTATTTCTCAAGCTGAAAGAACTGAGGAAAAAATTCAAGCCTCAACTTAC
>NW_006408908.1:658908-660129 GCF_000296735.1 Chrysochloris asiatica
TAAGCCTTTTGGTCCCCAACACTCCGGCTCATAGTAATCCTGTATAGGGTTTCTGAGGAGCAACTGGTGAATTTGTACCACTGACCTTGTGGTTCAAACCAAGCTTGCAGTCCAGAGCATTGACCCACAGAGACACACCATAGGCCTGTTATTGTTGTTAGGTGTGATCGAATCAGTACTGACTCATAGCAACCTTATGCACAGCAGAATGAAACACTGCCCGATCCTGGGCCAACCTCACTACTGTTACCACATTGAGTCCATCGATGCTGCCACTTGGCCAGTCCATCTCGTTGGGGGTCTTCCACTTTTTCTCTGACCCACCACCTTACCAAACATGATATCCTTCTCTAGCAACTGGTCCCTCCTGACAATAAGTGGAACAAATGAGAGACGAAGTTTGGCGATCTTGGCCTCCAAGGAGCACTCTGACTGCACTTCTTCCAAAATGGATCTATTGGTTCTTTTGGCAACCCATGGCACTTTCAATATTCTTCTCCAATAGCATTTACTGATGAAGATCAAAGAGCACAGCCTTCAGTATGGATTGCATCTCAATGTAAAGAAAACAAAAATCCTCCACTGGACCAAAACAGCATTCTTATCAATGGAGAAAAGATTGAAGTTGTCAAGGACTTCATTCTTCTTGGATAAACCATACGCCTAGGACCTACGAAATGAAGATATCCACATGCAGATGAAGGGTTATCACATGTTCTTACAGAAATACATGTAAAATGATTGTCTGTCATACTTCAAGTAATGTAACAGAAGGCAAAGAAAGGTATCTTAGTCCTCATGAAAGGTAAAACAAATTTCAAAGCAATGCAGATTCAATTTGACTGACTTTTTAGCCAAAAATGGAGCCTTCAACCATTTGCATCACACAGGGATTCCAGTTAGCTCAGAAAACATCAAATCGATTCCAATTCACACTAACCCTACATAGGGTTTCTGAGACTAAAATGTTTAAACTATTGTGAATTGAGAGATAGTTTACATGGGAGAACATTGGTTTTGCACTCATTCTATTGTTTCATTGCAATGATTACAATCCCCTCCATGCATTATCATATCATCAAACAGTATTTGCTTCTAGTCCCTCTGTTTTTTATATGTGCACAAAAACACTCAGGAATATATAATAATTTAAACAACTAAAGGGTACATTCTGCAAGCCTGCCTCCTGGCTGCCAGCACACAGCCTTTCTCTTTTCATGA
>NW_006408908.1:660369-660957 GCF_000296735.1 Chrysochloris asiatica
TTTGAGTTCAGATTATCAAGCCAGGGAAACTAGGTCAAATGGATATTATATCTGCAAGTATGGGTGTTCTTGTGCATCTCCCCTCACTTCATATCAGCTGGATGCTTTGCTCTCAGCTCTAGCCCTCCATGGCTATGTCCTTGTCCATGGGCTCACCATACATCAGACCAACCAGTACTTCCTCTTCTCTCTTTCATTTGTAAAGTGACAGGAGTCTATGGAATGTGTTCAAACTCCACCCATATCTTCATTGCTGCCCTTCCCCCACTTCCATTCACCAGTAGACCAATGTGGTCACCAGTAAGCTTATATGCTTGCTTATGTATTCCCTTTGAGTTTCAGTCTTGAAGGGCAGTTTGTCCTAAAGGGACTCAATTGCTTGCCTTGATGGCTCCCTGGCAAACAATTTGCTTATTCTTGTAGTAGCCAATCAGACTGCCATTTTTGTTTTAGATTTTTCCTGCTGGTCTTTCTTTCAAGAGTATCTTGAAAGTATCTAGCTGCTCCAGGATGGTCTGCTTGTCCTTTCCAGTGGGAATGTCCCACCCCAGAAGGTTCTAGGTGGGGCTCAGAATTCCATCTATGGTC
>NW_006408908.1:663052-664448 GCF_000296735.1 Chrysochloris asiatica
TTATCTTTGATTTTGGAGAGCTTGATTATTATATGTCTTAGTGAAATAAGGCACATGGGTGTGTGTCTGGAGATAAAGATGGGATTCTTATTATGTTTACAATAGTGGTACTAAGCCAAAAGAACCAATAGATCCATTTTGGAAGAAGTGCAGCCAGAGTGCTCTTTAGAGGCCAAGATGGCCAAACTTCATCTCTCAGTCACTGGAGAAAGATATCATGTTTGGTAAGGTGGAGGGTCAGAGAAAAAGAGGAAGAACCCCCAACGAGATAGATTGGCCAAGTGGCAGCATCGATGGACTCAAGCGTAGTAATAGCAGTGAGATTGGCTGTGCATAAGGTTGCTATGGGTTGGTTCCAACTCAATGGCACCTAACAACAACAACAACATGCATCAAGCAAAACTATCATTAAGACATGCGGCATTCTTTTCTTTCTTAGTAAAGATGGAATAATGGTGTATCTCTCAGTTGGTGCTGTCTTAGTAATCCATTGCATTTGTGTATGTGCCTGTGCATGTCTCTGTAAGGATATGCAAGAACTGGTAACAGAGGATGCTTCTAGAAGAATGGTACTCGGGGCTGGGAGCCAATGTGTTTATATCATTTTGTATCTTTTTAATTGTGTACCAGATACAAGTACTGTTTATTAAAACACAATAAAATAATTTTAGAAAGAAAATTATAGCTTCATATGTGTTAATATGAAGTAGAATCTAAGCTACAGTGTTACGCACAGAGACAAAATCAGAAGCCATAATGTTAGCATCCTTCTCTGTTTCAGTCCATTTGCATCATACAGGAATGCAGACTTCATGTTCCACATCTCATTTTTCAAGAGAATCTTGGAATCTGGATGTTGTACAAATTCCATAATTTAAAAAGTTGGCTTTCCAACATGGTTAGGCCAACAATATTCATCTATGGGTGGGTCTAAGGTCCATGCAACTTTGTGCCCTCCGTGGTATTCCTGTTTACCTCCAACTGAGGTGGATAATTCTATGGAATGTTTGAGGTTGCTCACGGAGGGAGGCAGTGGAAGCTGAAACCCAGCCCCAGTCATGGAACCATTTGTGGAGGAAAGGACACAACGCTGCAATATGCTCATCAAGCACAATATTCAACTATGCGTTTTACAGACTGGGTTGGTCCATGTTGGTGCTGCCTGTTGCTGTTGACTCAGTTCCAACACATGGAAGCCCATGTGTGTAGAGTAGAATTGCTCTATAGTGTTTTCAAGGCACCTCAATCTTCCAGGTGACTCTGGGCAAGTTCAAACAGAATTTGTTTTGCCTCCTAGGGACACTGTAAAGGGTTTCCAAGAATGGCTGGTGGATTGACCTTGCAATTCTGTGCTTATCCTACAGCAGCACACCATAGGCCTATTGTTGTTATTGTT
>NW_006408908.1:664548-665151 GCF_000296735.1 Chrysochloris asiatica
CCTGATAATGTTCTAATGCTAGCCCTTGAAAGTCCCAGAAAAATCTAAGCATCAATTTTCCAGCTGATAGTTGACTTTTGAACTTTTTGTTGGTCGGCAATTGATGATATTTAGATTCCATACTCTATCACTCTCAGGCTCATAGTGATGAATCCAGGTCTTGTCACCAGTAATGATTTTTTGGGGGTCCATGCATAAATGGCTTTTTTTTATTTAGTTTTGTTGTTGTTGTTGTTGTTGTTTTAGGTTTTTATTTTGAATTGAATGATAGTTTACATGGGAGAATATCACCTTTACATTCATCCTATTGCATTTCATTTCATTGCAATGATTACAATCCCTTCCATGCATCATCATTCAACAGCATTTTTTTATTTTTTTTGAGACACACTGAAGCACTCAGGAATATATAACCATTTATACAACAAAAGGGCACACCCTGCAAGCTGCCCTTCTGGTCACAAGCACACAGCCCCTCTCCCTCCGTGAGTCTGGAGTACCCAGACACTCCATCTCTCCACGACATCATCATTTCTGCCTCCAACTCTGGCATTGCTGTTTCTCTAGATAGGGTCCCGCACTCCGCTCTTCTCTCTTGATAGT
>NW_006408908.1:665251-674723 GCF_000296735.1 Chrysochloris asiatica
TATCTAGCTGCTCCAGGATGGTCTGCTTGTCCTTTCCAGTGGGAATGTCCCACCCCAGAAGGTTCTAGGTGGGGCTCAGAATTCCATCTATGGTCCTATCCACTACAAAAGCTCCACAATAAGTCTGTTTCACTGGGGAATTTCTAGAATCCCTTTTAGGTATTCCAATGAGTTGCAGGCTGAAGATGGGCTTACAAGTTTTCTCTAATCATATTTCCCAGTATTCCTGTCTATCCCACTCAGGTATTTTAGTAGTAGGCAAGGGAAACCAATATTCATAAGACAGTCAAGCATCTTAAACATTATTTCCCCTCTTCAGACTATGCCTCAATCCATGTATCACAGATTCCTATTTTTCCAAGTTGAGCATACATCACTATTTATCTCTGTCTCATTTAGCCCATGCAAACCTGCCTCAATGTTCCTCTATCTACCTTGTTCTTCCATCCCCCTCCCCTTCTTGTGTATTGCCCTCTCTAACACCCAAACTATGATGTGTCTATCCCCTACCCTGTGCTCTATTATCCCTTCCCTCACACCCCAATAAAGATTTTTTTTTCCTTCAATATGAGTGAGTATCCTTTCTTAAGCTTTTACAATAATGGTCTTAATGCAATATTTGTCCTTTTGTTACTACCTGCTCAGGATTCCACAAAGCTGATCCATTCAACCAAAGCAAAGGAAAACTATTTAAATCATGAGCGGTGTTAGTTCTCATGAGACTCTGTTGAGATAATACACACTTGGGGTCTTGCAGAGCACCAGGCCCATAGTAAACTGCCATGAGATGTCATTTATTTTTAAAATAGATTGAGATGTGAACCACTGGGTGGTACAAACAGTTAATGGCTCAACCACTAGCTAAGAGATTGGAGGCTTATGTCTACCTAGAACGAACTCAGAAGAAAGACCTGGAGACATACTTCCAAAAAATCAGCCATTGGGAATTCTATGGAGCACAGATCTACTCTGAATCACATAGGTTCATCATATGTTGAAACTGAGTTGATGTTAACTCACTTTTATTGTACTGCTATTCATATGTAAAGCCCAAAAAGTCTTCTCTTCTCATCAAAGTAGGGAACAAAGAATAAAACCACAATTTTTACAGTGGGCCATCAAAGCCCAAGGCAGCAACCCAAGATTCCTGTAAACACTGGTCATTATTTTGTTGTGGTTGTTGTTGTTTATTGCCAATGATTTAGTTCCAACTCATAGTGACCCTGTGTACAGGGTTTCCAAGGCTTTAAATTTTTGCAGGAGCAGAAAGCCTCAATTTTTCTCCCTCAGAGTGGCTTATGGATTCCTATTGCCAACTTTGTGGTTTGCAGTCCAGTGCTTATCATATAGACCCATCATGCTTCCCGATGGTCACTATTTACTGTTGCTAAGTATTGTCAAGTCAGTTCTAACTCACAGTGACCTTATATAGGGTTTCTAATGAGCAGCTGGTGGGTTTGAACCACCAACCTTATGATTAGCAGTCCAGTGCTGATCCTACAGTGCCACACCAGGACTGGTCACTATGTTGTTGTTGTTGTTTTCAAATGCAGTTGAGTCAGTTCCAACTCATAGCAAACCTGTATATGGTTTCCGAGAGTGGCTGGTGGGTTTGAACTGCTGACCTTACAGTTAGCAGTTTTCAGTCCAGTGCTTATCCTACAGCACCACACTATAGATTCATTTTATTTTTAAAGCTTTAGTCTAGACAACCCCTTTTCAGCATGGACAAACAGGCAGAAAGCGGGAAAGGAAAGCAAAGGAAAGTAAGAGACAGAAAAACAGCTCTTGCCAATTGTCTCTTTTTCTCTTCATTGTAGAGTTTCAGCTCTATCCCAGTATACCCAGGCTACTGAGAAACTAGCTGTTGGATAACTAGTTTGACTCTAAGTTGGGACAAAGCCTTGACTCTAAGTTGAGATAAAGCAGTCTACAGACTTTCCGCATACTATCTGCCCCCTTCCCATACGATTGACACGGTTCCATCTAATCTGCAATATAACATAGTACTTTCAAGTCTAGGTCTGTTGTTAGAAGGACTAGGTTCTAGTCTTAAATCTTCTATAATGGACTTTGGTCATGTTAAATAGCCTCTTGAAAAGTGAGTTATTTTAACTGAAAATAATTATCAAAACAATAATGATGATGATACTAGTATCTAGTTCATAGGATTGGTTTTATTAAGGATTAAATTAGGCAATATTTTTTAAGTAGTCAGCTACTATTAGCTATTATGAAGCCCTGGAAAGGAGGACTATGGAAATTACTTCATTCATCATACATTCATTGAGTGTCTTCTTTCTCCCTGGCAGGTACTGGAGTAGGAGGATATTCAAAGACAGGGGGACTGGGTCCCTCAAGTACATCATGGTCTAATAGAACAATCTTTTAGGATAGAGTTAAAAACAGAGGACAGTTTCTGAAATATTCCCAGAGGCAGTGGCAGTGTGTCTGGTGTTTTGTACATTGTACTTTGGTGTTTTGCATGTTGTACAGGGGACTTGTTCTTACCTATGCTGTGGCTTGACCTTTGTCTTCCATGTAGTAATCAGATCAGTAATGGAATATTTTTGACAAAACCATGACTCACAAAGTAAAAGAAATCTTGAGATCACCTAATTCACTCCTTGCAACAATTTTCAGAAAGGCCAATACCAAATAATCAGAAAGGTCAATATCAAATAATCAGAAAGGTCAATACCAAATAACCCAAGATGTGCATGTTTCCTTTTCCTTCCATAGCTTTCAGGGGTATAGATGTGCAGGTCTTTCTAAAAAGCTACTGCTAATGAATACAGCCTTTTAATGAAAACAACTTTTTTTCTTATATGTAATTTTATTTTCCTTAAGCAAATTTTCTTAGTGATGGGAAGTGAGTGGTCCAGCACTTCTAGGAAATGAGTAGCTCACAACCCTTTCTTTTCCTTAAGTTTTCCTTCCTTGAGAGTGGGTCTTACATAATCTGATTTCTAATTGAAAAAGACAATCAGAAACCAGATATGGTTTCTGCTGCTTTGGGCTGCTAACAACAAGGTCAGCAGTTCGAATCTACCAGCTGCCCCATAGAAGAAAGATGAGGCTTTCTGCTCCTGTAAAGATTTAGAGCCTCGGAAACTGTATGCAGGGTGGCTATGAGTCGGAACTGACTTGGCAGCACACAACCACCACCACCATTTCAATGAAAGGCCTTCCTGAAAATGTATGGTTAAAGCTTAGTTAAAAGAAAACACCCTGTTGTGCTTCAAGAAGTTTCAGCAACTTTCTACAGCCTAGACTAGACTCTGGAATGTCTTATGTGGTTTTTACAATGGCTTCTCTAACATAATAGCAGGCTAAGGAGATCCCAACTAGCCAGTCCCTACAGCCAGGGAGCTCATTTCAGCCCTTAACAGCAAACATGCATTGGATCTCTTGTGTGTGCCAAGTACTGGGATAGGGAATGGCAATTTAGAAGATGAGTAGGGTTCCAAAGGTAGAGCTACAGATACCATTCAACCCAGCTAGATCTGTAAAATCCACAGGCACATTCACTTGTTAAACATAAATGATTCCGTTTATATTTAAAATATCTTAGAACTGAAAAAGACTAGGAACTGTCTACTACTCAGCAGAGAATCGCTTCTCCACTGTCCTTACTGTGTAACCAGCCTGCCTACCTCTTGTATCCCTCTCAGAAGGTGGTAATCCCTCCTAATAGCCATTATTTAGTCTCCACTCCCTTAACAACACAACATATGAAGCAGAATCGACTTGGTGACAGTGGGTTTGTTTTGAGTTTGGTAATAAAGATCTTTGAGGGCAGGGATCTTGTTTGTTGTATTGAAACTCTTGTGGCTAGAACAATGACTAGACGTCACCTGCTGTTGTTGTTATGTGTCATGGAGTCAGTTCCAACTCATAGTGACCCTGTACAGGATTTCCAAGGCTGTAAATCTTTACAGGAGCAGAAAGTCTCATCTTTCTCCCGTGTAACAGCTGGTAATTTCGAACTGCTGAACTTGCGGTTCGTAGCCCGATTCGTAACCACTACACTACCTGAGCTCCTTTTTTCTATATGTTTTGTTGTTATGTGACATGGAGTCAGTTCCAACTCATAGCAACCCTGTACAGGGTTTCTGAGGCTGTAAATCTTTATAGGAGCAGAAAGTCTCACCTTTCTCCTGTGCAACAGCTGGTAGTTTCAAACTGCTGACCTTAAGGTTTACAGCCCAATTAGTAACTACTGTGCTACCACCTGGCAACTATTAATTAGGTGAGTAAGTGAACATGCCAAAAACCTAAGTCTTTCAACTTTTCCTTATAAGATTAAATTGTATTTAACTGTATTTTGGGTTTTGTTTGTTTGTTTGTTTGTTTGTTTGTTTGCTTGTTTTATGTCAGATAACCAAGTACCACTATCCTGGAGATGCTGACAAAGAACAAGGACTATCTACCAGCCCTGTTCTTTCTGTGTTGTATGTAATGTGATACTGAGAGAAAAGTAAAGCAGCTAGGACCTGGATTCTACTTTTTCTGTTTATTTGTTTGTTTGTTACCATGTTTCCATGATTGCTTTAATATCTCACTATTTGGAAAAAATACAAAAATGAGAAAATTTTACTTTATATTTACCATTTCTGATACTCTTCATCCCTTTCTTCATTTTTATTTCTTTTTTAACCTTTTATTGTGAATTGAATGATAGTTTACATGGGAGAGCCGCTTTATATTAATCCTATCGTATTTTGTTTCATTGCAATGATTGCAATTTCCTCCATGCATCATCATTCAACAGCATTTTCTTCCAATGCCTCTGGTTTTCTTTGTTGTTGTTTGTTGTTGTTGTTGTTGTTGTTGTTGTTTGGCTGTACACCGAAGCACTCAGGAACATATAACCATTCAAACAGCTAAAGGATATACCCTGCACGCCAGCCCCCTACAGCCGCCAGCACACAGCTCTTCTTCCTCCCGGAGTCTAGAGTCCCCAGCTGCACCATCTGTCCACTTCATCGTCTCTGCCTCCATCTCTAGTGTTGCTGCTTCTCTGGATAGGGTCCCACATTCAGCTCTTCTCCCTTGATGGTCCTAGGGTCCTCCCCTTCTGAACTGCAAGATCAACCACTTTCCTCCTTTTGTTACAAAATGTCTACCTTTACATTTGCAACATTCACAATCAGTCCTGATAGCTATTTTGACCTCCACTAGGAGTCCTGGTGTGGCGCCATGGGTTAATGCGGCAGACCGCAAAAACGTTTGAACTAGTTCAAACTCACCAGCTGCTCCTTGGAAACCCTATACAGGATTGCTATGGGTCAGAACTGACTCATGGCACTTCACAAGAACAACAGTATATTACTGAAACTCTGGTAGCGTAGTCAACTCCACGGCACATAACCACCACCACCACCACCACCACGATGGAGCTGGAGCACTAGTGTGGTGCTGTAGCTTAATGCACTAGACTACAAGGTCAGTTTGAATCACGAGATTGGTGGTTCAAGCTAACTAGCTCCTCTATGGAAACCCTATAAAGGGACACTATGAGTCAAAACCAACTCAACTTGACCATGAAAAAGTCTCTCAATATTTCTGAGCCTCAATTTTCTCATATAGAAAAATTAAAAGTTGGATAACTTGATTCGTAAGGTGCCCTGGGATTCAGACATTTTCTCTGTAGCAAAAGAAACCACAGTGGGACTCAAGTGCTTTTAAAATCTGATCCTTGTCCATTAGCAAAGGACCAGTTGTTCTTAAACTTTGATGTATGTTTGAATCATGTAGAAAATATAGAAGAAGGCTTCAAAAAGTTCATGGAAATTTTGAGTTAAAAGATACCAAAATTTTTCCACAAACATTTCTGAAGTCCCTTCGTATCTTATTAAATCAACATTTTTGAAGTACAATTTATATACAATTAAATGTACACATCTTAAGTGTACTGCTAACTGAAGTTTGACAAATGAGCACATCTTAAGTGTACTGCTAACTGAAGTTTGACAAATGTGTACATTCACATAAACATGGCTGCAATTAAAATATAGAACACTGCCAGCATCCTAGAAAGGTCCCTTTGCCCCTTTATAGTAAATCTACTTAAGCCACTGCCTTCAGCAACCACCAACTTCATTCCTGATCAGTTGTGTTTACTCTCAACATAAATAAATATATATCGATCATCACAATGTGCACTTTTATATGCAGAGTAATGCCCATGTTGTTTGTTGCTTATCACAGTGATTGGCTCTCATTACAAAGCTAAATAATTGGAGATTCTAGGAAGCTTCTCAAATATAGATTCCGTTGCTTCATTGGTATCCTAAACATTCAGATCTCTGGAGCTGGGGTCCAGAAGTTATTGTGTTAACATGGTGGTAGTGGTGGTTATGTGCCATGGAGTCAGTTCCAACCCATAGCAACTGTGTGTAGGGTTTCTGAGACTGTAAATCTTTATGGGAGCTGAAAGCCTCATCGTTCTCCCAGGGAGTGGCTAGTAGATTTGAACTGCTGACTTTTTGGTTAGCAGCCCAACACGCAACCACTATGCTACCAGAGCTTCTTGTGTTAATGCGTTCTGGAGAAAATTCTTATGTAAAAACTGGGTTTGAGAACCTTTGAATTAGGGGATTTTTACCATCAAATTCAAATAGTTCCCACAATGCAAGTTTTCAGCTGTGAGTAAATAGATCCCAGGTCCAGTGAAGGTCTGAGAACTCTCATTTCCATTGGGTCATCTTAGTCAGGTCTTGTGATTTTTCTTAGCTCATGAAATTCCTGATACCTATAACAAATCCCATAGAGTTTGCCTCTACAATATGTTTTCTGCTCTAATGCACCTGTAAATTGAGTTATGGGTCCCAGTGTTCACAGGTAAATCTATAATCTTAATCGATAAAAGCTCACGCCCTGTCACATAGAAACAGAGGAGCTTTCAGCTGCCTTTTATTTCAACCCAGTTGCTGGAATTACTCATGACAGTTTTATGAGTTGTTTTACTGTCTGGTAAAGTTTCTTTTTCTTTTTCTTAGCAAATTAGGGAAGAACTCTTTGACCATAGTACATAAACGCCACCTTCAGGCAAGAAATATATTCTTGCTTGAAGTGAACAGTTTCTTTTCCTCTATGAGAACTTTCTCCAAAAAAAGTGTTAAGATCAACTTACAATTCACTTTTCTCTATTGCATGTGAGTGTCTTAAATCTTTTAAAACATTACTCAAAAATGGAAGCATTAGGCACTCAACACAACACTGGACATGAAATAGGTTTACAAAACCTACTTTTAATAATCCAACAGGTTAATTGTGCTCTAAACAGAGTGGATTAAGAACAACTGCTCACCTTGTTGTTGTTGTTAAGTGCCTTAGTGTCGATTCTGACTCATAGTGACACTGTAAAGGGTTTCTGAGTTTTTTCTAATCTTTGTGGGAGTAGAGAGCCTCATCTTTGTCCCACGGAGCAGCTGGTGGTTGGAACCTTGGACCTTGTGGTTTGCAGTCCAGTGCAGTCACTAAGCTACTTTTTCCTCATCTAATTGCTCACCTAGGTACATAGTTTCACCTTAAAATCCAGTAAACATGCTGTCCATCTGGATGGTAGGTTTATTTTTACTTTGGTCTCTGTCAATATAAAGAAATCTACCCGATTGTTTCTCTTTAATCACTTGTTGTTAAATGAATTCTTTCCTTAAACATTGCTGTTGTTGTTGTTAAGTGACATTGAGTTGGTTCAGACTCATAGCACCCTGTCTAAGGTTCCCAAAGAGCGCTGGTGATTTGAATCATTGACCATGTGGTTCAAACTGATCTTGCAGTCTAGTGCTTTATCCTACTGGATTTTTCAATATTTACTGTGAAACTAAGGTTGGCAGTTCAAACCCAAAAGCCACTCCATGGAAGAGCATTGAGGCTAACTGCTCCTGTGAAGGTTGAGTCTTAGAAACCCTGTATAGGATCTCTGAGTCAAAATCAACTCAATCACAGTGGACTTATTTTGTTTTGTTTATAAGGCTGCCATGAAAGCACAAAGAAGTGTAAGTCACCGTTTCCACCTCTCTTTAAGTTGTGATTATTGCTAGGTGCCATCAAGTCTGTCCAACTCATACCGACCCTGTATAGGGTTTTCAAAAAGCTACTGATTTGAACCATCAACCTTGCAGTTAGCAGTCCAGTGCTAGATACCCATTAAAGAGTCAAGAAAGACATTAATAATTGCCTAGAGATAATGCAAAGTAAATTGTAGTTAATCATCACAGCAAATGATGTTAGCCACAAGTACAAAAGATATATGGGAAATAGCAAACCAGTATGGACTGAAAGATCTTAAAGAGAAGGCAGTGAGGAAGTTAGCCCTCAGAGGGTAGATTGGACTGGCAAAAGTGAAATGGGAAGGCTTCCTTCCAGGCATCTGATCATCATGAGCACTGACTTAGAGTTAAGAATGACCATGACATAGGAAAGAATAGTGAAAGCTTGTTGTTAGGTGCTGTAGAGTTGATTCCAATTCAACTACCCTAAGTACCACAGAATGAACCACTGCTCAATCCTGGGCCATCCTCACAGTTGGTCTTATGCTTAAGCTCATTGTTGATGCCTCTGTGTCATTCCATCTCATTGGGGATCTTTGTCTTTTTCACTGGTCCTCACTTTACCAAGCATGATGCCCTCCAGGGACTGGTCCCTTCTGACAATATGTCAAAAAAATGAAAGACCAAATCTTGCGATCTTGGTTTCTAAGGAGCATTCAGGCTGTAGTTCTTCCAACACAGATTTGTTCGTTCTTCTGAGAGTACTTTCTATACTCTTTGCCAACATCATAATTCAAACCTATCAAGTCTTCTAAGATAGTCTTTATTCATTGTCCAACTTTCACATGCATATAAGGCAATTGAACACATAAGGACCTTAGCCCTCAATATGATATGTTTGCTCTTGAACACTTTAAAAAGGTCTTGTGCAGCAGATTTGCCTAATGCAATACATTGTTTGATTTTGCAACTGCTACTTTCATGAATGAGTATTGGTTTTGGCTGCAAGCAAAATGAAGTCTTTGACAACTTCAATCTTTTCTCCATTTGTCATGATGTTATTTATTAGTCCAGTTGAGAGGATTTTTGTTTTCTTTACATTGAGGTGCAATCAATACTGAATACTGTAGTCTTTGATCTTCACCAGTAAGTATTAAAATCCTTTTTGCTTTCAGCAAGCAAGGTTGTGTCATCTGTGTACTGTAGATTGTTAATGAGTCTTCCTCCAATGGTGTCATGTTCTTCTTCATATAATCCACTTTCTCATATTAGTTTTCTCAGCATATAATTAATTGAATAATAATGGGGAAAGAATATAACCCTGGAACAAGCATTCCTGATTTTAAACCATTCTGCTTGTTCTGTTCAAACAACTGCCTCTTGGTGTATGTACAGGTTCCTCATGAACACAACTGTCTTCTGGGACACTCATTCTTCACATTGTTATCCATAGTTTCTTATGATCCACACAA
>NW_006408908.1:675710-677464 GCF_000296735.1 Chrysochloris asiatica
ATATCTCACAACTCTTATGGTCTTTGGTCATTAGTGTATAATGCATCAAATATATTCTTGAGATGGTCTGCAAATTCAGATGGGATATATATATTTTGGCTTTTGTGGATTTGTTTTAATTTTCTGGTGGCATAGTGGGTTACTTATTGTTGATGTTAAGTGCATTCAAGTCAGTTCCAACCAATAGCAACTCTGTATAAGATTTCCAAGGAGCAGCTAGTGAGCTTGAACTGCCAACCTTGAAGCTCAAAGTAACCTTGCAGTTCAGCGCATTAACCCACAGCTCCATACCAGGACTCATCATTGGGATCCTTCAATATGCTGTCTACAAGAGATATACCTTACAAACAAAGACAAAAATAGATTTAAACTAAAAGGATGAAAAAAATACATTGAACAATGGCAATGAAAAAAACAAGCAGGAGTGGCAATATTAATTTATGATAAAATACACTTTAAAGCAAAAACAAGTATAAGACACAAAGAAGGAAATTATCTCATGATTAAAGGGTTAATTGAACAAGAAGATGTAACTAAAATAAATAGCTATGCTCCCAATGAAAGAGTCTCAAAACACATAAATCAAACTTTAATAGAATTGATAAAGTAATAGACAATTCTACCATAACGGTGGTGGTGTGCCATAGAGTTGGTTCTGACTCATTGTGACCCTGTATAGGGTATCCAAAGAGCAGCTTGTGAGTTTGAACTGCCCATCTTATAGTTCAAACTGACCTCATGGTCAAGTATTTATCCTACAGCTCCATACCAGTAGGATATTTTAAAACATCACTTTTGATAGAAGACAAAACAACTAGAAAGAAACTCAACAAAGACACAAAAGAATTAAACAGTACAATCAACCAACTTGACCTCATAGACTTATAAGAGCACTCAACCCAACAACAGCACAATACACATTCTTTTCCAGGGCACATGGAACATTTTCCAGAATAGACTGTGTATTAGGCCACAGAGCAAGCCTCAATAAATTAAAACCATTGAAATACTACAAAGCATCTTCTCAGATCACACTGCTATCAAATTAGAAATCACAAGAGGAAGATCAAGGGGAAAAATCAATTAGATGGAAATTGATTAGCAACCTCCTTAAAAGCTACTGAGTAATAGAATAAAAAATGAAGTTAAAAAACTCCTTGTATCAAATGAGAACAAAAACAATATATCAAAAACTTTGGGACACAGCAAAAGCAGGGCTTTCGAAGCAATTTATAGCAATAAATGCACACATCCAAAAAGAAGAAAGAGCCCAAATCAACACAATAATGTAACACCTCCAATAATTAGAAAAAGAGCAGCAAAGCAAGCCTATAGCTACCAGAAGAAAAGAAATAATAAAGACTAGAGCAGAAATAAATGAATTAGAAAACAGAAAAACAATAGAAAAATTCAACAAGTCAAGAAATTGGTTCTTTGAAAGAATTTATAAAATTGACAAATCATTGGCAAATATAAAAGGAGATGATGCAAATAACTCCCATAAGAAATTATATGGTGACCATGTTGATCACCGATAAGGGGAAGAGGAGGGAAAACAGCAATGAATTTGCGAGCTAAGCCCAACCACATTCAATAGACCCTTGTTAACCTGGGTGGAGACCTGGATGGACAGTAGTATGGCAAGACCCGGGGACTTCTGGGCCCAGAGGCAGTGACATGGCCACAGAGGACTAGAGTGGAGAGTGAAGTGTCCAGCTGATATGAAGTGAGGGGAGATGCACAAGAACACCCAT
>NW_006408908.1:678644-680040 GCF_000296735.1 Chrysochloris asiatica
AATGTCAACACTGCCCAAAATATTCTATTGCTATAATGCAATCCAATACAGAATGTAATGTCATGTTTTAAAGAAATGGAAAATATAATCACCAACTTTATGTGTAAAAGAAAGAGATCTCAGATAAGCAAAGCATTACTTAAGAGCAACAAAATTAGAGGCTTCTCAGTTCCTGACCTACACAGTCACAGTGGTCAAAATAGCCTGGCAATGGTACAAATAAGACAAATAAACGAATGTAACAGAATTGAGAACCCAGAAGTAAATCAGCTGATCTTTGACAAAGGGTCAAAACACATTAAATGGAGAAGAGATAATCTCTTCAACAAATGGTTCTGGTGAAACTGGAAATACATTTGCAGAAAAGTGAAATAAGACCCATATCTCACACCATATACAAAAACAAACTCAATGTGGACAAAAGACCGAAATGTAAAACCTAGAACTATAAAGATAATTAATCAAAAATATGGAAAAACTACAAATACACTGTCCAAGATAACTAAAAACACACAAACTGTAGAAAACAAAACAGATGACTGGGATCTCCTGAAAATTAGACACTTAGGTATATCAAAAGATTTCATCAAAAGAATAATAAGAGAGCCCACAGACTGGCAAAAAAAGTTTTGCATTGATACATCACACAAGGAATTAATCTCTAAAACTTACAGAACTCTACATTTCTACAAAAAAAATAGACAAACAACACAATTTAAAAATGGGCAGAGGATTAGAACAGACACTTCACCAAAGAAGACATTCAGATGACCAACAAACATATGAAGAAATGTTCGCAATAATTAGCCATTGTTGTTAACTGCTTTTCAAGCTGATTCTTACTCATAGCAACCCTGTATAAGGTTTCTAAGTAACTGCTGGTGAGTTTGAACTACCTTCCTTGTGGTACAAATCAACTTTGCAGTATAGCACATTAACTCACAATGCAACACCAGGACTCCATTAGCTATTAGCCATTTGTTGTTATTGTTGTTGTTGTTAGGTGCGATCGACTTGGTAATGACTCATAGCAACCCTATGCACTGGGTGGTGGGCACTGCCTGGTCCTGGGCCAACCTCACAATCATTGCTATGTTTGAATCCATTGATCCTATCACTGTGCCAATCCATCTCACGGGGGTCTTCCTCTTTTTCTCTGACCCTCCACCTTACCAAACACGATATCCTTCTCCAGTGACTGGTCTTTCCTGACAACATATCCGAAGTATGAAAGCCTAAGTTTGGCCATCCTGGCTTCCAAGGAGCTCTCCGGCTGTACTTCTTACAACACAGGTCCATTTGCTCTTTTGGCAGTCCATGGTACTTTCGATATTCTCCTCCAACACCACAACTCAAATGCATCAATTCTTCTATAGTCTTCCTTATTCACTGTCCA
>NW_006408908.1:682180-683758 GCF_000296735.1 Chrysochloris asiatica
CATTCCATTGGGTCACCTCTCTTTGGAATGGGCACAAATATGGATCTCTTCCAATCAGTTGGCCAGATAGTTGTCTTCCAAATTTCTTGGCTGAGATGAGTGAGTGCCTCCTGTGCCGCCTCACTTTCTAGAAAGATTTCATTTTTTATTCCATCAATTCCTGGTGCCTTGTTCTTCACCAATTCATTCAATGCACCTTGGACTTCTTCCTTCAATGATCATAGTCTACCTCTTGAAACAGTTGAACATCAACCATTCCCTTTGGTACAGTGATTCTGTGTATTCCTTCCATCTTTTTTTGATGCTTTCCACACCATTCAATAATTTTCCTAGAGAATTCTTCAATAATGAAACTCGAGGCTTGAATTTTGTCTTCAGTTCTCCAGCTTTATAAACGCTGAGTGTGTTCTTCCCATTTGGTTTTCTGACTCCAGATCTTTGCACATTTGTTTGTAATGTTTGACTTTGTCTTCCTTGCAGGCATATGGATATTATACTATCACAAACAGCATTGTACTTCATAGCAACTCTTGATATGTTCTTTTTGATGATGAATGCAATGCATTTTTTATTCAATTTTTCATTATTGGCATAGTAAACCAAGTGATTGTCATATTTAAAATGACCAATACTAGTCCATTTCAGCTCACTAATGCCTAGAATAATTATGTTTATGCATTCCATTTCATTTTTTACAATTTCCAATTTTTCCAGATTCATACTTCGTACACTTCATATTCTGATTACTAATGGATGTTTACAGTTTTTTTGTCTTCATTTTGGATTGTATCCCATCAGAAAATGATGGTCCTGGGTGCTTTAGTCCATTTGCATCATCACGGTCAACTCTAGTTTGAGGAGGCAACTCTTCCCCAGGAGCATTTTGAGTGCCTTCTAATCTGAGGGGCTCATCTTCCAGAGCTATATCTGAGTGTTCCACTGCTATTCATAAAGTTTTCAGTGACTAAATATTTGGAAGTAGTCCATCTCTCCTTCTGCCTAGTCTGTTTTTATCTGGCAGCTCATCTGAAACCTGTCCTCAGTGGATGACCCTGCTGGTATTCAAATTAGCCATTCGAGAGTTGCAAATTAAAACAACAATGAGATATCATCTCACTCCAGCATTAATGTTGTTAATTGACATTGAGTCAGTTCCAACTAATATCAGCCCTCGACGGCACTTAACAACAACAACAACATAGGATTTCCAAGGAGTGGTTGGTGGATTTGAACCACTGACTTTGTATTCACAGTCCAGTGCTTATACTACATGGACCATACCAGGGTCCACCATTAATAACAAAGCTAACACACACACAAAAACAAAACAAAACAAAACACAAAAAAACAGAAAATAACAAATGATGGAATGGGCGCAGGGAGACTGGGACCCTCCTACACTGTTGGTGGGACTATAAAATGGTGCAACCAATTTTGAAAAGGGTATTACATTTCCTCAAAAAATTGAAAATAGCAAACCCACAAGACCTAGCAATCTCTCTACTTGATGTATATCCACAAGAAATAAAAGCCATGATATGTGTGGTGCTGTGCCGTGGAGTCAGTTCTGACTCATAG
>NW_006408908.1:685223-692648 GCF_000296735.1 Chrysochloris asiatica
GGTCCAATTTTCATCCAAGCAGTGGTGGTAGTGGTGTGCCATGGAGTTGGTTCCAACTCATAGCAACCCTGCACAGGGTTTCCGAGGCTGTAAATCTTTACAGAAGCAGAATGTTTCATCTTTCTCCCACAGAACAGCTGATAGTTTCTAACTGCTGACCTTGAAGTTAGCAGCCTAATTTGTAACCACTACACTATCCAAGCAGTAGATAGGTATAGATGAGGGTGGGGGTGGGGGTGTCAACAAAACTAGTCATTGATCACCATGGAATTGTCAATCACTCAAGATCAAAAGGGCAACATTTACCTAAGGACAAAGTTGAGAAGGAATGGAAAGGAGAGTAGAATGGAAGTAGGAGCCACAGGGGAGGAAGTGGGATAACTTGTTGTTGCATGCAAGGGATTATAATCATTGAAGTGAAATAAAGTGTATGATTTGTTAAATGTAAAATGGACGATGTTGTCTGTAAACCTTTATTCAATTCACAATACAACCTTTTTTCAAAAGTTGTGTTAAGTGAGTTTCATTGGTTATTGTCTGTTGAGTAAGACACAATGCTTGATACTACCCTATATGTCCTTGTGTGGCACTGCAGGATAATGCACTGGACCTTAAGGTCACTTTGAAATGCAAGGTCGGAGGCTCCAACACCCCAGCCACTCCACAGAAACCCTATACAGGGTCTCTACGAGTCAGAACTGACTCAATGGCACCTAACAACAACAACAACATGTTAATAAGCAAAGCACTAGACACATTTAGATGATGCAAAATTCAGTATTTGCTTATTGTGTAAAATATGTTTCTGTTTTGCAACAATGAGTGTTTCTAAATTCATATATTTGCATTTTATTAAAATATTTGCCAAAACATTTATTATGCAAAAATGGCTGTAACTGTACATTGCCAGAGAACTTTCAGAGGTTCAAGCCAGATTCAGAAGAGGACATGCAATGAGGGATATTATTGTTGATGTCAGATGGATCTTGGCTGAAAGCAGAGAATGCCAGTAAGATGTTTACATGTGTTTTATTGACTACATAAAGGCTTTCAGTTGTGTGAATCAGACAAGCTACAGACTACACTGCAGAGGATAAGTATTCCAAAACACTTAATTGTACACATGAGGAAGCTGTACATAGATCAAGAGGAAGTTGTTCAAAGAGAACAAGGGAACACTGAATGGTTTAAAATTTGAAAAGGTGTGTGCCATGATTGTATTCTTTCACCATACTTATTCCATCTGTGTGCTGAGCAAATATTCCAAGAAGCTGGAGTTTATGAAGAAGAACATGGCATCAGTATTGTAGGAAGACTCATTACAACCTGCGATATGCAGATATTACAACCTTGCTTGCTGAAAGTGACGAGGACTTGAAATATGTATTAATGAAGATCAAAAACTTTAGTATAGGTTGCATCTCAATGTAAATAAAGCAAAAATCCTCACCACTGGATCAATAAACAGCATCCATACAAATGAAGAAGAGATTGAAGTTGTCAAGGACTTCATTTTGCTCAGACCAATCAGCAACACTAATGGAAACAGCAGCAAAGAAATCAGATGGCATATTGCATTGGGCAAATCTGCTACACAAAACCTCTTTAAAAGTGCTTAAGATCAAAGACATCAGTTTGAGGACTAAGGTGCACCTGATCCAAGCCACAGTGTTTTCAATAACCTCATATGCATGTGAAAGTTGGACAGTGAATAAGGAAGACTGTAGAAGAGTTGATGCATTTGAGTTATGGTGTTGGAGGAGAATATTAAAAGTACCATGGACTGCCAAAAGAATAAACCAATCTGTGTTGGAAGAAGTACAGCCAGAATGCTCCTTGAAAGTCAGAATGTCTCTCCTACTTAGCACATATTATCAGGAGGGACCAGCCCCTAAAGAAGGATATCACGTTCGGTACAGTAAAGGATGGGAGAAAAAGAGGAAGACCCCCCAGGAGATGGATTGACACAGTGGCAGCAGCAATGGGCTCAAACATAGCAATGATCTTGAGGCTGAAGTGAAACTGGGCAGAGTTTCATTCTGCTGTGCATAAGGTCACTATTATTAGTCAATGCCAACTCACTAGTGCATTACAACAAGAACAAAATATTTATGTATCTCCATGTAAGAAAATTGAGCAATTCCTAGAGAAAATTGATTAAGTGGATTAAGTGGATATCTTGTTCTTGTTTCTGTTAGTTGCACTCAAGTTGGTCCAACTCATAGTGAACTTATTTATTTACAACAGAAGGAAACAATACCTGGCCCTGCGCCATCATCACAATTACTGTTAAACTTGAGCCCATTGCTACTGCCACTGTGTCAATTCATCTCATTGGAGATCTTCCTCTTTTGTACTGTCCCTCCACTTTACCAAGCATGATGTCCTTTCCCTAGGACTGGTCCCTCATTAAAATGTGTCCGAAGTATGAGAGATGAAGCCTGGCCACCCTGGTTTCTAAGGAACATTCTGGCTAACTTTCTTCCAACACAGATTTGTTTGTTCTTCTAGCAGTGCATGGTAGTCTTATTATTCTTCTCCAACACTATAACTCAAATGCATCAATTCTTCTATGGTATTTCTTATCCATTGTCCAATTTTCACATGCATATGAGGTTATTGAAAATACCATGACTTTGGTCAGGCACACCTTAGTCCAAAAACTGACATCTTTGGTCTTGAACATTTTAGATAGGTCTTATGCAGCAAATTTTCCCAATGCAATACATCATTTGACTTCTTGACCACTGTTTTCACAAGTGTTGATGGATGATCCAAGCAAAATGTAGTCTTTGACAATTTCAATCTTTTTCCATTTATATTGATGTTATTTATTGGTGGTGGTGAGGATTTTTGTTTTCTTTACATTGAGGTGCAACCCATGCCAAACACTGTGGTCTTTAATCTCCATCAGTAAATATTTCAAGTTCTCTTTGCTTTCAGAAAGCAAGGTTTTATCACCTGTATATCTCAGGTTGTTAATGAGTTTTCCTCCCATCCTGACGCCATGTTATTCTTCATATGGTCCAGCTTCTTGGATTATTTGCTTAGCATGCAGATTGAATATGTATGGTGAAAGAACAGAACCCTGATACACACCTTTCCTGATTTTAAACCCTTGTTCAGTTCAAACAACTTTCTCTTGGTCTATGTCTATGTTCCTCATGTGCACAATTAAGTCTTCTGTGATATTCATTCTCTGCAATGTTATTCATAGCTTGTCATTATCCACACAATCGAAAACCTATGAGTAGTCAATAAAACACAGGTAAACATCTTTCTGGTCTTCTCTGTTTTAAGTCAAGGTTCTTCTGAAGTCAGGAATAATATCCCTTGTTTTACACACTCATAGGAATCTACTTGAACCTCTGGCAGTTGCCTATTAATGTACAGCTGAGTGAGTGACTCCAGTGCTGCATCAGTGTGTTGAAAGATTTCAAATTGTATTCCAATTCCTGGAGCCTTGTTCTTTGCCAATGCCACCAGTGCACCTTGAACTTCCTCCTTGAGTACCATTAATTCTTGATCATATGCTATCTCGTAAACATCATCCTTTTCTTTTTGATACAGTAATTGTATATTCCTACCATCTTCGGCATCATTAAATATTTTGTCCATAGAATCCTTCAATATGATTGAATTTTTTCTTCAGTTCTTTCAGCATGAGAAATGCTGAGCATGTTCTTCCCTTTTGGTTTTCTAACTCCAAGTCATTGCGCATTTCATTATAATACTTTACTTTATCTTCTCAAGCTGCCTTTTAAAATACTCCATGCAGCTCTTATACTTCCTCCTTTCCTTCATTTGCTTTAGCATCTCTACACTGGAGAACAAGTTTCGTCTGACATCAAATTTGGTCTTTTTCTTCTTTCTCATCTTCTTAATGATCTTTTGCTTTCTTCCAGAATGACATTCTTGATAGTATCCCATAAGTCTTTTGATCTTTGATCATTAATGGCTAATGGATCAAAACCACTCTTGAGATGATTTCTAAATGCAGGTGGGATATATTGAAGTTCAAATTTTGACTGTCTTTTACTTGTTTTAATTTTTTTCAGCTTTAGCCTGAACTTGCACATGAGCAATTGATCATCTGTCCCACTGTCTGCCACTGGCCATTTTTTGGCATGATATTAGGTTTGTTATTGTTGTTTAGTGCCATCGAGTCAGTTTTGATTCATAGTGATTCTGTATAGGGTTTCCTAGAGTAGCTGTTGGGTTCGAATTACTGACCTTGAGGTTAGTAGTATAGTGCTTATCCTACAGCACCACACCAGGACTCCAATATTAATGATAGTTAATAGTTCTACAATTTCCCCATTCTGTTGGATCACCTTTCTTTGGAATGGGCTTTCCAGTTGGTTGGCTCGGTAATAACCTCATAAATATTTTGGTATTAATGAACACTTTCAACATTGCATCCATTTGTTGAAACTCTCTGTGTCAAAGAAAACTGAGGTCCAGAGAGGTTAACCAATTGACTAAGGCCGAGTAGCTCTTATATGGAAAAAAGGATGAGGGAGGTCAGAGGCAGAGCATGGAGATGGAACAGAAGATGAAATTAAAGGGATGTGCCAACCACACAACAAGCCTCAAACAATTCTGACTAATCTCAGTTAGGCCAGTAGCAGGCTTTGATTGGTCTATCTGGATTTTTCTCCAAACTGCAGTTCCCGCACTGTGCCCAGCTGGCAGGATGAGAACTGTGTGAAAAATATCCGGAAATTGCTACTCACCAGGGAGCATCTGTGAAAAATACTGGACACAAATGAGCTGGCAGGGGCTCAGTGACTGCCAGGTTACCCTGCTGGGGTGAGTTTGTCTGATGCAGTTCCGGAGTTGTTTCCCAGATGGCCTGCTCAGCTGCTGCAAGTGCTTGGGCCTTGTAGGCTTTTGTGTAGGGACATTCTCTGAACACAAGAGAGATGTTTGGAAAAAGCTGTGGGTAAATCAGAGTTTTATATCCTGAATCATATTTTTCAAATGCAAACCCAATCAAACCCACTGCCATTGGGTCAATTCCTACTCCTAGCGACCCGATAGGACAGAGTAGAACTGCTTCATAGGGTTCCCAAGGCTGTAAACCTTTATGGAAGCAGACTGCTACATATTTCTCTAGCACATCAGCTGCTGGGTTTGAACCACTGACCTTTAAGTTTGCTGCCAAAGACCTTAGCCACTGACCCACCAGGCCTCCTTCTTTTCAAGCATCCTATGGTGACTTTCTATAGTGAAGGATTTTTCAGAAATAATTCTACAGTTCCATAAATCTGGAATTCTTCATGCAAAACTCACCAATGATTATCAGTGTCAAGAAATTTCAGACACTGAGACATAGTCTGTATTTTTGCACATTGTTGCCAGGGAATGGTAAGTAAAAAAGAATTCTTCCCAGTGACCTGAAACCATGGGAATTGGCCTGGTCTCTTGGGAATTCACCCAGCCTGGCAATGGCTTCTTAAATTAAAACTGGAAAAATCTAGCATAATACTTTACTACATCCTAAAGGATGTTATTCTTAGGTTATTGTCAGCATAATTTAGTGACTTTACTTGTCACCTACAGCCCAATCTCTCTCTCTAAAACACTGGTAATATTCTCAGTAAGCTGTCATATACATATTGTAGTTTGAGCTTAGAAGCTAGACGTTTTTAACACCTCTTTTGGGAACAAGAGTGCTTGCTGATACTTGGCTAGTTCCCCTCATCTTTTCACTTATTGGGTAGGATCAAGCAGTTCATCCTGAAAGTTTCTGTTTTTTTAATGAAATAGTTGTTTGCTTACCATCTGAATCAAATACACAAGTTATTCTGTTCCTGAACTTCTACTTTCTTGGTGTCTTGTCTGATAGCGTCTATTTTAACCCATGAATGAAGAAAAGGCAGTGAAGAAAATGATCTCACTAGCAGTAAGATCCTACTCAGGGGGAGCCAGAAATGTCCCAGATGGGTCAAACAGCAACTCAGAAGAGAATTCAGAATGTCATTGCTACAAAGACTTTTGCCTGTTGTCCCCTTCATCTACACTTGACTACTGACCCCACTAGGCTAGGCCTGATCTGGCACTTTGGGATAAAGCACGGACTGACCACCAAGGTCAGTTTGAACCACAAGGTCAGTGGTTCAAACTCATCAGCAGCGACTCAGGTTGCTATGAGTCAGAACTGACTTGACAGCACTTAACAACAACAACAACAGGCTGGTGCTGTAGGATCAGCACTGGACATCAAACCACAAAGTCAGCAGTTCAAACCCACCAGCTTCTCCTCAGAGTCGTTTTGAGTCAGCACCAACTCTGAGGCACTTAACAACAAGATACAAAAGCTTTATAGAGAGAAAATTGAGAGTGAAGGGGAAGAGAAACAGGATTTGGAGAGCTGAGAAGTATGAGAAGGAACTCACTTACCCAATGGAAAGGGGGCTGTAAGTAGTGCTCAGCAACAGGGTGTGAATTTCCCTTCATTGCTGTGGGAAATACAAATTAAAAAGGGAATTCTTTTCAACACTTTTGGTTCTTGGAATGTGTGTTTGGAGTGCATCAGAATTTATTCAAGTTATATGAAATGTCCTCTTTTTGGGTAAAGAAGGTTGAAAATAGAGATGGGAGGTTGTTTTATTTTTCAGAAAGCCTTCAAAGATAGGAGCACTGGAAGCACAGGGGCTAAAGCACTGGAATGTTAACTGAAGGGTTGGTTCAATCCCACCAGCCACTCAGCAGGAGATGAATGGAGCAGTCTGCTTCCTTAAAGATCCTCAGCCTTAAGAACCCACTGGGCAGCTCTACTGTGTCCTACAGGGCCACCCTATGAATAGGAATTAACGCAAATGCAGTGGGTTTGACTTAGTTTGGGCTAAGAGGCTAAATCAACCACCTCGGCTCAGTGAGAACTCTAAAGCAGACACCAGGTTGAGAAGAGATCCCTTTGCATCTTATCCACGCATGTCTCAGAGGTCCAGGCTAACCCTATCCTCCAATGCACCCTATCCTCCATTGGATCTATGTACTTTTCCAAAACACACAAATCTATTGTCTGTAAAAAACGGCTTGTCACTCTACTCCTTGATAAACAGTCACCTGGAATTTTCACTCAGAAATTTTCAGCTTGTTTCAAAGGTGGTTTTCATTGTCTTGGCCATCCTGCTAACTCCAGGATTCCATGGGTTCATATGTGATCGCTGCTAACCTCATTGTAAGATGCTTTTGCTTTTATCACATAAGAATTGACAATGCTACTTCCTATAAAAATCAGTCTTATTTATGTGGATAGTCTCTGACTGCCATCCACCACGGTGAATTTCAGGAGGCATCAACTGCCATATCACTTAGACACGACCTTTCTTTAGACCAAAGACACCCAAACCCAGATCTACAGCAGAATCTTTAGGGAAATGTTGTTGCTGTTTTTAGGTGCCATCAAGTCAGTAC
>NW_006408908.1:695713-705127 GCF_000296735.1 Chrysochloris asiatica
CAGAGTGCTCCTTGGAGGCCAAGATGTCTAAGCTTCGTCTCTCATATATTGAACATATTGTCTGGAGGGAACAGTCGCTGGAGAAGGATGTCATGCTGGGTAAGATGGAGAGTCAGAGAAAAACAGGAAGACCCCTAACGAGATGGATCAGCCAGGTGGCATCATTGATGGCGTCAAGTGTGGCAGCCGTGGCAGGGTTGGCTCAGGATCGGACATTGTTTCGTTCTGCTGTGCATGGGGTCACTATGAGTCGGTTTGGACTCCATGGCACCTGACAACAACAACAACAATTAATTGTCTATGTTCATTATTGAGTAAAATGCTAAATTTCAAACAGCAATATATAAAGATAGGAAGTTTTTCCCATCTAGTTTCATGCACACCTGAACCCTTCCCAGATCAGAAACCCTTAATCCAGAATGAGGTTCTGAGACCCATCCAACTGTACCCTACTGGCGTTCAGCCTTCTCTCTGACTATTGGACAATGGGAACTGTATATTAGTGTAATAGTTACATGATTTCCAGAAGGTGTCAGACTTGCATTTCTGAAGATGGAAAGTTAGTTGTTGCCATAATCTCCTCAAACAAACAAATCACTTTTAAGGCAGATGATCCACCAGGCTGAGTAACTGAAATTCAGACAAGAAAAAGAATAATCATAATAAAGTTATTTCAAAGCAGTAACCCAGATGGCTTCAAGGAAACAAATTCTATAAGAACTAAGAAAGTGCCCTCTGAATTAAAAACTTTTACAGTAGAGAACCATCTGAAGAAATGGAATTGACTTCCTCTCATGAAGACAGGATTTATGTCACCACAAAGATCTGACATTGTGAAATATCTGAAAAGACATCACTTTTCAGATGACTTGTAGTTAGAGGTGGATAATTTGTATCCTCACAGAAGAGTACAGAAAGAAGAGGAAGACAGAGTCACAGAGGTACAGAAAATCCAGGCTGTAAGAAGAGGATTCTTGATACAAAGGAAGATTAGATTATACTTCTTCTTTTCATCTGAGCTACACCCTTACAACTCTTCACACTCTCTTGAAAACGAAAGAATTGATGGGAGACCTAATTAATTGGGTAAAAGAAGTTCCACACAGAAGCCATGGCTCTTCTATGGACCAAATGTTCATTCAGCTCATTCATTTCTCATATTTCTAAAACATATATGGTTTCTTACACAGTGGACTTTTTTATGGTGCCTTTGGATGGTGCAAACAGTGAATGCACTTAGCTATTATCTAAAGTCTACGCAGAGGTACCTATGATTTACTTAGAAAAACCCAGACATTTGCTGTAGAGCATGAAATCCGAAGGGTTTTTGCCTGCAAATGACTTCAGCAAGGCAGAGTTTAGCTCCATCATTTGCCTACATTTTAGTGTTCGGGTGCCAATTTTTCTTAAGTATCTCATTTTCTTCAGCTTCAGCGTAAATTTGCATATGAGCAATTGATGTTCCACAGTCTGCCCCTGACTTTGTTTTGGCTGATGATATGGAGCTTTTTCACCATCTCTTTCCACAAATGTAGTAAATTTGATTTCTGTGTGTTCTATCTGGTTCAGTCAATGTATATATAGTCATCTTTCATGTTTTTTAAAAAAGATATTTCAATGAAGAAATGATTAGTCTTACAAAATTCTGTCGTGTGATCTCCAGCATCGTTTCTATCACCAAGGTCATATTTTCCAACTACTGATCCTTCTTTTTTTCCCAACCTTTGCTTTCCAAATCCAGTAATTATCAGTACATTTTGATTGCATGTTTGATCAATTTCACACTGAAGAAGTTGGTAAAATTCTTCAATTTCATCATCACTGGCTTTGGTGGTTGGTGAGTACATTTGGATAATAAGTTTATTAACTGATCTTTCTTCTTGTTGTTAAGTGCCATTGAGTTGGTTCTGACCCTGTATAGGGTTTCAGTGGAGCATCTGGTGAGCTTGAACCACCTACCTTGTGGTTCAAATTGACAATGCAGTCCAGCGCATTAACTCACAGTGCCACACCAGGTCTGCCTTGCATGTAGGCATATGGATATTATTCTATCACCAACAGCGTTGTACTTAAAGACAGATCTTGAAATGTTCTTTTTGATGATGGATGTGATGCCATTCCTCTTCATTATTTCCCCCCTGGCGTAGTAAATCATATGACTGTTAGATTCAGCATGGCCAATATCTGTTCATTTCAGCTCACTTGTCTCTTGAGATGGTGCTTAGGGTCAGCATTAGATAGCAAAGTACTGTTATGCCCAGAATTTGGGGTCCCCAAAGACCACCAAGGAGCTGACACTGATGCAAGTACATGAGGGTTGTTTATTCAAGCTCCAGCTCGGACCCCACCTGCATCTGACGCAGCAGATGAGGGATGGACCCCGAACTCTCAGTTATTCATGCTTGGGTTCTGACTCCACCTGCATCCGACGAAGCGGCTGAGGGATGGAGCCCCCCACCCCCAGTTATTCATGCTTGGGCTCGGACTCCACCTGCATCCGACACAGTGGATCAGGGATGGAGCGCTCCCCTGAACCCTTTGTCTGCGGGGTTTTTATAGAGTTTTCAAACAAGCTTAGGGTTTTTCAGCTTTACAATATTTGGATTGGTTGACATTTGGCAAAGTATGAGATGTTACAGTTTAATTGGTCAGTACTGGTGGTCTTTTGTTCTTAGGCTAGGATAAGGAAAACATCTGGCATCTGGCCTTGGGTTGTCCTGTCTACTGCTTATCTAGTTCTCGCTGTTGCTAGGGGTGAAAGGATATTCTAAGGCAGCATGAGCTGATTTAGCACGTTCCTGGAACAGGAGGACGTGTTCAGGCTAATGTACAGAATGGAAGTCAGCAGTTCAAATCCACCACCTGCACCTCTGAAATTCAATACAGGGTTGCTATGATTCAGAGCTGACTTGACAGCATTTATCAACAACAATAACAATGCTTAGGAAAGCAATGCTTATGCATTCATTTTTGACAACTTCCCATTTTCCTAGAGTCATACTTCAAAAATTCCATGTCCCGATTAGTAACGGATGTTTGCAGTTATTTCTCCTCATTTTGAGTTGTGCCCCATCAGGAAATGAAGGTCCCAAAGCTTTAATTCGTTCTCGCCATCATGGTCAGCTCTTCTTTGAGGAAGTAGCTCTTTCCCAGTCGTATTTTGAGTGTCATCTAACCCAAAGGGCTCATCTTCTGACACTATATTTGATAACATTCTGGTGTTCTTCATCATGTTTCAATATTCAGTATCTTAAGTTATCTGACAGCATTGCACTGCCATTCATAAGGTTTTCAGTGACTGAATAGTCAGAAGTAGTCTGTCTCTCCTTCTTCCTAGTCTATCCTAGTCCAGAAGTTCAGATGAAATTTGTCCAGCATGGGTGACCCTGCTGGTATTTAAAATATTGGTAGCATAGCTTTCAGATGCACAGCAACATGCAAGCCACCACAGTACAACAAACTGACAAAAGAGTGGTGGAAGAGTTATGCCAAATCACCAGAAACAACCACTGATGTTCTGGCTTGAAAATTTGCATCCAAATCCTAATCCTTTCACTGAATCACTTGACCTCTCTGAGTTTAGATTTCCTCCTCTGGAAATCTGAGATAAAGTAATCCCAGAGAATGAGTCTATGTTGGTTTTGATCAATGACTAGATTGAGAGGAATTTCAAGTATCTGCAGGCAGGGTTGAGGAGGCAGAGCTGTTGATAGTTTTTCATTTGGTTACGAGGGAAGGTTTTGAAAAGGATAATATACAGATTCTCTTACAATTTCAGACTGCTGACATTTGCAGTTCCTGTTATGATTTTGATATAATTTCGAGGAAAGCATCGAAGCTGGTGGTTAGGGACAGAATCTGGAACACTCTTCCAAAACCATACCAGGCAAAGGCAGCCTGATCCCAGCCACATGCCTTCATCCTAGGAAAGGCAATGCTGCATGTTCTTCCAGAGAGCACCCTTGTTGTATCCTGCCTGGAAGCCCCCCACCAGGAAAGCCTCTGACCTCTCCAGCAACTACAGTGAGCCACATCACAAGAGCAATTATTCAGAATCTGAAAGAGCACAGGATTGCCGAGCTAATCATCCTTTATGTTGCAGTGCAAAAACCTCATGTTTTGAGGTCCAGAAGATGTTTTGTGGAATACTTTGTTCAGAGAAAAGCAGAAAATCTTCTGACACTTCAAGAACTTCCCCAAGCATCAAGACAGTGGCATCACAAAGCAAGCAAGAATGTTCCTGTCTCTCCTGTCACTATGCTTTCTTTAGCCAAACTTCTACTCCACAGTACTGCCTCAATTGCCCCTTGGATGAAGCCCTAAACAGATCAGCCCCTTGCAGCTCCAGGATGTCACTTTTTCATGCTTGGTCATGTCTACATTCCTATGAGTTTTAGCACCATCCTCCCCAGAGTTGGCAAGCTCCTAGAGGAAAGTTAGACACAAGGAATCACATTGATTCATCTCATCCATACTTACTTGGACATTTAAGTTCTGCAATATAAATTTTAGTTGCACTGCTTTACAGCAAGAACTTAAACCACATTGGTATTTGTGCTTCCAAAATATGGCTCCTTAAGGGGATAAGTCATGCTGTTTCTTCATGTGCAGGCTGTGAATGTCTCTTGTTTTCTGTGCTTTGTGGTTGACCAGAGTTGTTAGTCCAAAAACCCAATTTTCTAACTTCATGCTTTTTTTTTCTGTGTCCTCAATTACATCAACTATAATTAAATTGGGGTTGATTCAAGTGCTTTCTTGGGTCTCTTTCATGTCTAAGGAGTTGAACTTCTATGATTCTTCAGAAACTCTCAAATGACCTGGAGAGAATATCTCCTATTTCTATGAGCCACTATATGTTATTTCCTTTTTCTAAATAATGATTTCACTAGCAAGTATCACTAATAATGTCTTTGCAGTGCCAATAATAGTTCAGATAGTGGGAATGAGGTGAGGTACTGCAGGATAGCAATTATACAATCAACAGACCAGAAGGGGGCCCCCTAGTGACAGAGGATGCAGGAAGACAAAGGAAACTGGAAAGAGAACAGAACATGATACAAAATTGCAAAGGATTTATGAGGAGGCACCACATACACACACGTGCACACACATGTGGAGACAGCTCTGTGTAACCCCTTCTTCCACAGCCAACAAAGCAAGCAGTGGAAATTTCCAGGACAACTGACAAGTAATTTCCTGTCATTAACTCTCTGCTTCCTGAACTTTTGCATGGCTTTGTGGTATTTGCCTATCTACCAATAAACTTTGCTACAGAATTTGTAAAATTTCCATATCCTTTGGTCAACTGAAAACTCTTATTTGCTCAATGAAACACTGCCCTTCCTAATATTTAAGCTCAATTGTCCCTCTATCAGTGAGACTATAATGAGATAATTGGGCAGTTTTTTAAAATAACATTTTAGGAACCTGAATGTATAATAACAAGTAGCAAATTTAAAACATACCCTCTGGTTCTCAGTATTACTGTCAAGTTTAGAAATCAGAATGTTTATTCTTAAACCAATGAACAGATTTGAATAAAACATTCACAATCATTATTTAGGCTACTTCCCCAGTGGGAAATTAAAATTCAGTGAGGTTTCCTTAATGAATCTTTTATCGTCTTGTTTCCAACCAAATAACAATTTGGTAGTAGATGTGGTCTAAGCCTTGGTTCAAAAATTTTGACTTTAGCTGCTATTACTACAACTTTCTGATCATGTGTAAATGTTATTGTTGTTGTTAAGTGCCATCAAGTCGGTTCGGACCCATAGCAACCCTGTATAGGGTTTCCAAGGCTGTAAATCTTTACGGGAGCAGGAAGCCTCATCTTTCACCCACAGAACCACTGGTAGTTTCTAACTACTGACCTTAGGATTAACAGCCCAACTCATAACCAATATGCTACCAGAGCTCCTTGATCACATGTAAATAGAAATGGATATAATTGCAAGTCACCCCATTACAAACGAATAAAAATAATTGAGGCTTACTGTGTGTCAGGCAGTGGGCAAAGAGCTTCATAAGATTTTGTTGTTAGGTACCATCCAGTTGGATCTGACTCATAACGACCCTATGTACAACAGACAGAAACACTGCTCAGTCCTGGGCCATCTTCACAATCATGGTGTTTGAGGTCACTGTCGTAGCCTCTGTGTCAGTCCATCTCATTGAGGGCCTTCGTCTTTGTCACTGATTCTCTACTTTACCAAGTGTGCTGCCCTTCTCCAGGGGTTTTGTTGTTGTGAAGTGCCTTAGAGTCTGTTTCCATTTGTAGTGAGCAGGAGTAGCTGGTGGCTTTGGATCCCTGATTTTGCTAGTAGTGCAATGCTTACCCTACAGCTTCACACCAGGAGTCCAGGAGTGGGTAGTGTTAGTCTCATGCTGGTTTCACATTTGGGGACACTTGGGGTTAGTCCAGCAGCTTGCCTGCAGCCAGGTAGCCAATAAGTGCAGAATCTGGATTTGCATCCAACTCACACAAAGGCCAGAAACTGAATCTTAACCACCCTGCTATATTGTCCTGGTGTGACACTATAGGATAAGCATTGGACTGCTAACTGAAAGACTGGCCGATCACACTCACTAGCTTTCTCCTTGAAAACCCAATACAGGGTCACTCAGTTGGAATCAGCTAGATGGCATTTAACAACAGCACTGTACTGTCAATGTGGGAAAAAGATGAGACTTTCTGCTCCTGTAAAAATGTACAGCCTCATAAACCCTATAGAGACTCACTATGAATCGGAATCAGCTAGATGGCCGTAGGTTTTGGTTTCAGTTTATCAAGATTTCAACACTAATCCCTTCCATGTACACACACCCCTATGACACCCACTCAGCACCCACCACCCACATACACACCATTTCACCTAATGAGCCTAAGAACTGCCAATGAGTCAGCTCCGACACATAGCAACCCTGTATAGCGTTTCTGAGGAGTGACTGGTAGATTTCTAGTGTCTAGCAGTGCAATGCTTATCCAAAGCACCACACTAGGACTTCTGGGCTACATGTGAGAATTAAATCAAGTAATTCAATTCTTTATACCATAAACCAAACCAATCCCACCACCATCAAGTCAATTCCAACTCCAAGCAACCCTACACAGGTTTTCTGAGACTAAATCTATAAAGAAGCAAACTGCCTCATCTTTCTCCTGTGGAGTGTTTGCTAACCTTGGGGTTAGCAGTCCAATGTCTCTACCACAATGCCACTAGGATGACATAGGAAATATTTATTGGCATCCTATTACATGGTAGGCACCATATTAAGCTACCCATAGGTCAAAAGAGATAAATAGCCAAAGTCACAAAGTTTATAGTCCTACAGTGAAGGAAAACTGATATTTGTAATTAGAACCCTGGTGTGGCACTGTAGGATAAGCACTGGACTAGTAACTGTAAGGTCGGCAATTCAAACCCACTATCTGCTCTCAGAAACCCAATATAAGGTGATTAAGAGTTGGAACCTACTTGAGGGCACACAACAACAACAACATAGCTGTAAGCAGAGTCCTGGTGATGTTGTAGGATTAGCACTGGACTGCTAATCTCAAAGTCAACAGTTCAAACCTACAGCAGCTCTGAGGACAAAAGATGAGATTTTCTGCTCTCATAAAGATTTCCTTGGAAACTCTATACACGGTCACTATGAGTCGGACCCAACTCAATGGTAGTTTGTTTTATAGCTATAAGCAGAATAGGATAGTATGATAGAAACTACAATAAGAAGATAAACAAATACATTTAAATGGGAGATCTGAGTTGTTCTCAGGAAATATTTGAGCTAGGTTCTGAAGGATGGGTGGGACTTTAAAATGTAGGGTTGTGCAGAAAGACTGTTGGTAAAAGAAGAAACAGTAGGAGCAAGTGGAACTGGACACAGCTAGATTCATGTGCCTACAATCCATCTCTAGATTGGTCTTTCAAGTAAGTAAAATATGAAGTTTATTTACAAAGCAAAACATTATGAGAGGAAATGCAATACAATTCCAGGCTATGCATTTGAAAAGGCAATAGTGGTGATGGTATGCCATGGAGTCAGTCATGGTGACCCTGTACAGGGCTTCCGAGGCTGTAAATCTTTACGGGAGCAGAAAATCTCCTCGTTCTCCCATGGGACAGCTGGTAGTTTCAAACTGCCAACCTTGAAGTTCGCAGCCCAATTTGTAACCACTACGGTACCAGAGCACCTTTGCAAAGGCAATGTGAACCCCTAAATAAAGGAATCTTCACAGAGTGATAAGGCTCACCGCAGAAGTTCTGTCTTCTGATCAAAAGTCAAGTGCTCTACAAATGCAACCCTTGTGTGTGGTGGACAAAACTGCAGAGTAGATCAGACTGATCTACCACGACTTGAGTCAGACACACCTTAGTTCTCAAACTGACATCTAGGTTCTTGAACACTTTAAAGAGGTCTTGTGCAGCAGATTTGTCTACTACAAAACTGGTTTCTTGACTGCTGATTCATAAGGTTTGATTGTGGATCCAAGCAACATGAAGTCTTTGACAACTTCAATATCTTCATTTATCATGATGGCATTTATTGGCCCACTTATGAGGATTTTTGTTTTCTTTACATTGAAGTGCAATTCATAACTGAAGGCTGCAGTATTTTAAGTTCCCTTCTCTTTCAGATAGCAAGTTTGCTTCATCTGTATATTACAGGTTGTTAATGAGTCTTCCTTATATCCTGATGCCAGATTCTTCTTCATATAATCCAGATTCTCAGATTATTGATTCAGCATACAGATTGAATAAGTAAGGCAAAAGGATACAACCCTGGAACACACTTTCCTGACTTAAAATCATTCAGTCCTGATGTGGTGCTGTGAGCTAATGGCGTCAGACTGCAGTCTTTGAACTGCAAGGTCGGTGGTTCAAGCTCACCAGTCGCTCCTTGGAAATTCTATACAGGGTTACTATGGGTCAGAATTGACTCGACGGCACTTAACAACAACAACAGTACCACATTGCTCTATTCTAACAACTTTCTCTTTGGTCTATGTACAGATTCCTCATGAGCACAATCGATGTTCTAGCATACCCATTCTCCACAACGTTATCCATAGCTTGTCATGATCCTCCGCACAGTCAATAAAGCAAAAATAAACATCTTTTTGGTATTCCCTGCTTTCAGCCAAGATCTATCTAACTTCAGCAATGATATCCTGGTTCCATGTCCTCTTCTAAATCTGGCTTGAATATCTGGCAGTTCTCAGTCAATTTATTGTTGCAACCATTTTTTAATTCTCTTCAGCAATACTTTACTTGCATAAGATATTAATGACATTGTTTGAGGATTTCTGCATTCTTTGCTCAGGTAGCTGTCTTCCAGATTTCTTGGCATATAGATGAGTAAATACCTCCAGTGCTACATCAGTTTGTTGAAATATTTCAATTTGTATTCTAT
>NW_006408908.1:705532-711402 GCF_000296735.1 Chrysochloris asiatica
GAGTTGGCCTTTGAAATTTTCTGTTTAGTTCTTTTACCTCCTCATTTCTTCTAGTCACTTTAACGTCTCTGTATTCAAGAGCAAGTTCAGAGTCTCTTCTGATATCAGTTTTTGTTTTGTTTTTTCTTTCTTTCCTGTTTTCTTAATGACCTTTTGCTTTCTTCATGCATGATGTTCTTGATGTCCCCAACAACTCTTCTGGTCTTCAGTTATTAGTGTCTAATGCATCAAATCTATTCTTGTGATGGTCTTTAGATCCTGGTGGAAAATATTGAAGATCATAGTTTGTGTCTCATGAACTTGTTTCAATTTGCTTCAGCTTCAGCGTGAACTTGCATATGAATAATTGATCTGTTCCACAGTCAGCTCCTGGCCTTGTTTTGGATAATTACATTGAGCTTCTTCGTCGTCTTCCCACAGATGTAGTTAATTTGATTCATGTGCGGTCCATCTGGCCAGTAAGTGAAGATCCCAAAAGCTTTGCTCCATTCACGTCATTATGGTCAAGCCTACTTTGAGGAGGCGGTTTATCCCCTGTCCTAGTTTGAATACCTTCCAACCTGAGGAATTCATCTTCTGACACAATATCAGGCAATGTTCCTCTGATATTCATAAGGATTTCAGTAGCTAACTCCTCAGAACGAGTCCACCTCACCTTCTTCCTGGTCTGTCTTAATTTGGAAACTGCTGAAACCTGTTTACTAAAATACCACTACGGTGGTATTTTAATACCAATGGCATAGCTGCCAGTATCACAGAAACAAACAAACCATCACAATTTGACAAACTGACAGAGACTAGAAGTCAGAATTCAGGATACCTGCTCTAGGGAAAAGTTTTTCTATCTATGTCAATTCTGGGAGTATGTCCTTACTCCATTCCTTTCAATATCTGTAGACCTAGCAGTCCTTGGAAATCCCCATGTGTCTTGACATCAAATCTGTCCATGGGTTTACAAGGTTCTCATCATAGGGAACCTGGGTTCTCTGCTCGCATCTCTTCTTTCTTAATGGTAGTCAGGATACCCCTTCTCTGCTCACTTCTCTCTCCTTTTATCTCTTGAAAGACAAAAGTTGGTGCAGGTCACACTCCAGAATAACTCCCCTTACACTGAATCAGGACTGTGACCTGAGTTAACATGTTGCATCCCAACCTAGCTCCATTTAAAATGATTGGCTGATCACATCAGATCTCATCATGGGTGGTGATTAAATCATTACAGAACTACCAAATTGCATCATTACATAACTGCCAAACATCTGAGAAGCATGACCCGGCCAAGCTGACACACATTTTGCTGGAGTACAGTTCATTCCATAACATTCCCCTCTTTGGCCCTCAAGAATTCATGACCTTGCCACATGCAAAACCCATCATCGTATTCTAAGAATCTTAAATCAACTACACGTCCAAATTCCATCCTGAGGCAAAACTTCTCTTTATCTGTGAATCAAAATACAAGTTATCTGCTTCTAAAATACAATGGTGGAACAAGTACAAGGTAGGTATTTTCATTACAAATAGGAGAAATTAGAGAGGTAGTAGGGATTAGACACTAATTAAACAAGTCCAAACTCCAGAGGACAATTTACACTACTTCTCAAGGCTTGAAATCAATCCTCCATTCTCTAAGAACATCTAAGCGACAGCCCTGCCCCCTAGGCTTTGGGTGTTGTCTAGACTCTCTGGATTCTGAGTGGAAGTCCCTCAGCTGTAGGCTTCAGTTCCACCCTCCAGGTCCACAGAATGGCAACTCTATTTCCTTGGCTTTGGGTATTCCCATTCTCCAATTCCAACTGTGTGGGGACCCTACTCCTTCAGCTCGGGCAGGACCTGTACTTCTTTCCCTTGGGCATAGCAGTTTCACTCCCTCAGCTTTGGACAGTTGATTTGCCCCACTGTCAGCCACTCATGAATTACAGTCCCACATTCCATAACTGAGCTGGTGAAGATGTCTTTGAAATCCACCTTTTGAAACACAGTAGGTTTTGCTTCCACCCTTTGAGACCCCAGAGGTTGTGGCCCTGCCATTGTCTTTGACATAGAGACAACTCTGCTTCCCATGCTCCTTGTCTCTTCAGCTTTTGCTTCTTGGTTCCTAGGCTTCTCAGCCCCTTTATCCTCTCAGGCCCTTGTGACCCTTGGCCAGCCCAGCTTCTGTCCTGTTCCAGCAAGTCATTACAAAGAATTTGAGCTCTGCTAATAAGTGCCCAGAGATACACCACTATCCCAGGAAGCCTCCTGACAGAAGTCACTCAACTCTCACCCTCCATGGATCTGCTCCTGTGCTGCCTTATATTCATCATCTGCTGCTGCTTCTCACTGTCTGCACACAGCTCCAGTCTTCCTCACTTTCTCTGGCTCTAGGAGATTCTGGCAACAATTGTGAGGTGGGCCCAGGACTGGGCAGTGTTTCGTTCTGTTGTACATAGGGTCGCTATGTATTGGTATCAACTCAATGGCACCTAACAACAACAACAACAGGAGATTCTCAGCTCCAGACCCTGGGTCTAAAAAATGTACTCTGCTCCCAGCCCTCCTTTATTGGTGGTAGTAAGTTCCATTCTCTCTGCTCACTTTTCTCTCCTTTTATCTCATGTAGGATAAAAGATGATGCAGGCCTCACTCCAGAGTAACTCCCTTTATATTGAATCAGGGCTGTAACCTGAGTTAGGATGTTGTTATCACACCCCAATTTCCTTACAAACGATTGATTGATTACATCAGATTACTACATGGGGGGTAGTTGCATCATTACATAACTGTCAAACCATTGAGAACCATGGCCCAGCCAAAGTTGACACACACATATATATATATATATTGGGGGGTGGGAGGATGGACACAATTGAATCCATGGCAGTAGTAAATAAAGGAACTGAAGTCAGGTCTAAACTTGGGGTGATTTCATATGGACAGAATGTTCTGCTATTACTATAGTAGACCCAGTGAAGGGAAAGAGCAACTAAGAAAGGTATGGCTGTGGATCAGTAAGGAAGACTGAAGCATAGCGCTAGACCATAGGAGCAGTCACCTTAACAAGGGAGAATTGTTTCCCCTGGAGGGATAAGAAAGTCACAATGCAGTGATGCAAAGAAACCTAATGCAGTTAAATTCGTTTATTATTTGTAGTTTATTGGGTATATATTCATGCTTAAGTTAACTGCTTTATAAATTATGAGTATCTAGTTAATTCCATAATGCATATTTGGCTTTTAAAAATAATCCTTTATGTTTTGAGCCTGATTCATTGTATTGTTCTCAAAACAGTATAACTACAGAACATCGTATATTCAATTCTTGAGGCAATGGTGCAGGAAAACTTATGTTTACTAGATTGGGCAGGGGCAAGGAGTAGGTGGCCGTGGTTAGTGGCAAGTGGGGAATGGGTCAGAAGAACAATACACTAAGAACATCTCCTAGAAACAAGTCCCTCAGCCCAGGATGGAAGGTGCTGTTGAGGAACATCCTCCTGCCTGAGTAGAAGTTGACTTTAATTTGAATATCTAGGAACTTACGTTGTTTTTCTCAAATGCTAAACCCACCGTCCTCAAGTCAGTTCTTACTCAGACTGACCTTATATAAGGTTTCTGAGACTGTAAATCTTTATTGGAGCAGAAAGCCTCATCTATCTCACATGGAGCAACTGATTTATGACTAGCGGTACAGTGCTTATCCTACAGTGCCACTAAAGCTCCTAGATGGCCTTAGTGTTTAGCCCAGGAACAAAAGAATTTAGCTTGAAATAGTGAACTCTTCTAAAGGATCAAATTTCCAAACTTGCTCAGGGCACACCTTTAACAAAATGTGCTGGGTTTTTTTTTTTAAGTACCTGATTTCACACTGGGGATCAAATTCCAGGAGAAGGATGTGAATTATTTCTTTTAGACTGCAAAATTCTATAGCTTTAAAACAGTTACTAACTTGAGTTTTGTGAATACACATAGATTTGTGATTTCTCTATATTGCTATACCAATCAGCAAATATCAAAATGCAGTTTTTCATCTTACCACCCACCTTGATCAAAGGTACAGCTGACCCAAGCTATGGTCATTTCAGTTGCCTCATATGCATGTGAAAGCTAGACAAATAAGAAAGGCTGGAGAAGAATTGATGCATTTGAATTATGGCACTGCTCAAAGAATATTAAAAGTACCAAGGACTGCCAGAAGAGCAAACAAATCTGTCTTAGAAGCTTGGAAGTCTAATCAGAATGGTCCTTATTATCAAGGATGGCCAGACTCTCTCAAGTACTTTGGATCATGCTTGGTAAAGTACAGGGTCAGTGGAAAAGAGGAAGCCCATAAACCAGTGGGACTGACACAGTGGCTGCAACAATGGGCTCAATTGTGAGCACGATGCACAACAGACAGTGTTTATTTCTGTGGTATATAGGGATGCTTTGAGTCAGACCAACATACACACCTGTTTAATAGTGGTTATGAGAAGAGAGCAGATAGGAAGGATTAGGGAGAACCATTGCTCATAGGACATTGTGTTTCTGTCAAGGGTGAGAGATAAAAATGGGCCAGATACTGGTGATGACTGGGCACCATAATGAAAAAAATTAATTGTATATGTGAAGAATGTTGAAAGGGTAAATGTTTTGTTACACTACAAAAAAGGGGGGGAAGTTCTCTTAGAAAGGAGGAAGAGGAAATGAATGCTGATTCAATGCCATTCAAATGTAACTAACATTATAATCAGATAGAATTCAAATGTGGCAACCTTTTCACAAATGACCACTAAACACTGGGGTCTTCTTACACACAATATTGAACCCTGGTGGCACATATTTAAGCACTCAGCTGATAACCAAAATATAGACAGTTCAAACCCATCAGTAGCTTCCTAAGAGACCTGCTTATTTGCTCCCTTAAAGATTGTTGTTAAGTGAAGTCTAATCAATTCTGACTATTAGTGACATGTATAGGGTTTCCAAGGAGTGGCTAATGGGTTTCAACTGCCAGCCTTGTTAGCAGTCCAGTGCTTATCCTATAGCACCACACCAGGACTCTGTAAAAATTACAGCATAGAAAACCCTATGAGACCTACTCTACTCTGTCACAGGGTCACCCTGAGTAGAAATCAACTTGACGGCACAGGATAAAAACAATTAGAAGGAAAAGATGATAGGAATATAGTGCAGTAAATATGCTAGTATTACCCATGTCTAGTTTGATTTCAGTGTTGTTGTTATTGTTAGGTTCCAACAAATTGATTCTAATAACAACCCTAATTATAACAGAAAGTAACATTGCCCAATCCTGGGCGTTCCTCACAACTGTTACTATGTTTGAGTCCATTATTGCAGCCACTATGTCAGCCATTGAAATGCAAAGGTAAGACACAAAGAGGAAAGATAAATAGTTGGAAAATATGGCCTTGCTGATAGAAATGATGCTGGAGATCACATGATAGAATTCTGCAAAACCAATGATTTGTTCATTTCAAATACCTTCATTAAACAGCATAAGAGACTATACAAATTGACCTCACCAGATGGAATACATAGAAATCAAATTTACTACATCTGCGGAAAGAGACGATGGAAAAGCTCCATATCATCAGTTAAAACAAGGCCAGGGGTAGACTGTGGAACAGACCATCATTGCTCATATGCAAATTCAGACTGGAGCTCAAGAAAATGAAAACAAGTCCACAAGAGCCAAAATATGACCTTGAATATATCTCACCTGAATTTAGAGATCATCTGAAGAACACAATTGATGAATTAGACATTAAAGACTGAAGACAAAAAGAGTTGTGGGATGACATTAAAAACATCATATAGGAGGAAAGCAAAAAGTCATTAAGAAGACAAGAAAGAAGGAAAAGATAAAAATGGATGTCAGAAGAGACTCGGAAA